>NC_140024.1:30187596-30368244 GCF_964263955.1 Coregonus lavaretus
CCCCCATCTCCCTCTCTCTCTCTCTCGCTTGCTCGCTCTCTCTCTCAGGATCTCACCAGTGCTGTCCTTCATAACCTATTGATTTCTTCCTCCTCCTCCTCCTCCTCTGCCGCATCACAAGTTAAATCAACACTGTTGTCTGAGGCCTGCTACCCTCCTGGCATATTGAGCAGTTCAAAGGACAAGCTCTTTAAGATGGAGGTCACTGGGTTTGTTGGAAGATGAGATGCTACTTTCTGTTTTAGGTTGGGAAAAGGGGTTATTTTGGATGTTCATGTAACCAAATCTCCCTGGCCTGAGGAAATGCATTGATGCTTCCACCTAGTATTGGGCTCTTCTTACCATTCAGTTGTAGGAGAGCCAATGAGATTAGGTTATCTCTATGTTACCATCTTAGTGTGAATATCTTGATGCTGGGTCATCAACAGTATTATAGTGGGCGGGTCACTGTTCATGCTCTTGAATTACAATCACACATTTTAGCTGAACACAAGAGAACTCAAGTAATCATGTATCTACAGTGCCTTCAGAAAGTATTCACACCCTTGATGTTTTCAACATTTTGTTGTGTTTACAGCCTGAATTTAAAATTGATTACATTTTGATTTTGTGTCACTGATCGACACACAATTCCCCATAATGTCAAAGTGGAATTTTGTTTGTAGAACATTTTTTAAATAATAATATTTTTTCAAAGCTGAAATGTCTCGAGTCTAAAGCATTCAACCACTTTGTTATGGCAAGCATAAATACGTTCAGGAGTAAAAATGTGCTTAACAAATTGGCAAATATATTGCATGGATTCCGTGTTCAATAATAGTGTTTTTTGAATAACTACCCCAGTTCTGTACCCCACACATACAACAATCTGTAAGGTCCCTCAATCGAATAGTGAATTTCAAGCACATATTCAAGCACAAAAACCAGGAGGTTTTTCAATACCTTGCAAAGAAGGGCTTCGATTGGTAGATGTGTAAAAATAAGTGTTGACTCAGGGGTGTGAATACTTATGTAAATTATATATTTCTGTATTTCATTTTCAATAAATTAGCAAAAATGTCTAAAAACATGTTTTCACTTTGTCGTTATGGGGTATTGCGTGTAGATGCGTGAATCTCCCGAGTGGCGCAGTGGTCTAAGGCACTGCATCGCAGTGCTAGCTGTGCCACTAGAGATCCTGGTTCGAATCCAGGCTCTGTCGTAGCCGGCCGCGACCGGGAGACCCATGGGGCGGCGCACAATTGGCCCAGCGTCGTCCAGGGTAGGGGAGGGAATGGCCGGCAGGGATGTAGCTCAGTTGGTAGAGCATGGCGTTTGCAACGCCAGGGTTGTGGGTTCGATTCCCACGGGGGGCCGGTATTACATTTACATTTTAGTCATTTAGCAGACGCTCTTATCCAGAGCGACTTACAGTTAGTGAATACATATTTTTTTATATATACTGGCCCCCCGTGGGAATCGAACCCACAACCCTGGCGTTGCAAACGCCATGCTCTATCAACTGAGCTACATCCCTGCCGGCCATTCCCTCCCCTACCCTGGACGACGCTGGGCCAATTGTACGCCGCCCATGAGTCTCCCGGTCGCGGTATGGGTATGGGAAAGAAAAGTTAAAAAAAGAAATATTTTTAAAAAAAGTATGAACTCACTACTGTAAGTCGCTCTGGATAAGAGTGTCTGCTACATGACTACAATGTAAATGTAGATGGGTGAGAAAAATAATCAGTTTAATCCATTTTGAATTCAGGCTGTAACACAACAAAATGTGTAATAAGTTCAGAGGTGTGAATACTTTGAAGGCCCTGTATTATGATGGCATGAAAAACAGAGGCCTCGCATAGAGTGGCAACTTGTGAATCACATGTGAAACTAGGGTGCCAGCTCGTGTATGATAATCATGCTGCTCAGCCGTTCCTCACTCACACTCTGAGGAAGGCGCTAGCTGAAACAGTTGTCAAATCTCTGCCGAAATACCTCCTGAAATCTTCAAGTGAATTCTGTAATTTTCCAAGCGCTCTGTTCTTTTGTCTGCCAGTGAGGGGAAGTTGGAGTTGGTGGGAGGAGGCAGCCTGCTGATCTACAACCTGACTGAGAAGGATGCAGGCATCTACAGCTGTATGGCAGACAACACTAACAACACCATCGAGGCCCAGGCAGAGCTCACCGTACAAGGTACTGCACTGCACTGATTGGCGTACGAAGTCAAACACACATCACTTTTCAAGGGGTACTGGCCTGGGGAAAAAAAAGTATGTTTCACACACTTAAACGCTCCATCACATACCGTTATTGGTTAGCAATTGGTTTTGATCCAAATGGGTCTTTGAGTGTCAAATCTTAATAGCCACCTACGATATATATATATTTTAGTACCCAAACACCCATAGTTAGCCTTTCCCCAGGACGCACACTATTGGTCAGCTCTCGATAGGGTATCGTCGATATACTGTAGATAGACACCACACCATTACATACATTAAGTGTGCATTCCATATAGCATTGTATCAAAACCACCCATCAGAATAGCCTGTTGCTGTACAGTGTAGATAGGCCGTGTTGTAGTACGTAGCCTAGAGAGAGAGTTGACCGCGGACTGTAGGTAACGTGAACAAACAGGGAGTCAGGGTGTAATCAGAGAAGATAGGAAATCACCCGGGTTATAAGTGTTTCCCGACTCCCACATTTCACACAGGGTAATGAGGTTTGGGCTGTCTGTCCATTCCTGTAACTGAAGGATGGAGAGGGGGAACAACAGGCCCTCCATCGTCTGCCATCTATCTTTTTCACAGACACACCTCTTTCCTCTTTCTCCCCCGTCCTCCTCTCTTTTCTTTCCTTTCTCCTCTGTCCTTCTCTCTTGTTTTTATATTTTCTCCTGTCCTTCTCTTGTCTTTCTTTCCCTCCCTGCCTCTCTCTCTCTCTCTCTTCCCCCATGTTTGTTTCCTCTTCTTTTCTTCCCCTGTTCTCTCTGTGTTGATGTGACTAGGAAGGGTTTAGTGGAATAATCCATATCCCCTGTATTTATCGTTCCCAAAGCGTTACAGAAATAGAATGGGTACACACTTCCTTATTTCTATTCATTTCTTGTCTTCCTCCACAACATCCTGTGTGGCTCAGTTGGTAGAGCATGGCGATTGCAATGCCAGGGTTGTGGGTTCAATTCCCACGGGGGACCAGTAGGGGAATGTATGTACTCACGGCTGTAAGTCGCTCTGGATAAGTGCGTCTGCTAAAATGACAAAAGATTAATGTAAAAAAAAAAAAAGAAGCACAGGTAAAGTGTGACATTCATTGGTTCTCCTGACATTTGGACAAAATAAATGCTAAAAAGGAAATGGATATGGCGCAATTGATGGACATTTCTAGAATAAAAAGTTGAATGTGATGTAGGCTTTGTGGCAGGTTTCTGTACATATTTGTTTCAGATAAATAAACCAGAATTGATGTGACACAATGGAAGACTTTGTCATGATTAGTGTGCTGCTTTTCCCTGTAGAATGATTGAGGGGCCCCACAGCCAGCTGTTGCTTGTCTGTTGAATTGAATTGAACAGTTTGAGGACTGCAGTTGGCTGCTTTGCTTAAGGGGATCGTGCGGTCACACACACACACAAACACACACACACACACACACACACACACACACACACACTGAATCAAACCAAGACGGATGTGTTCTCCACTCTCCCCAACCACCCACAGCTTGGTTTGATTTCCAAGCTTTGAACCTAGAACTTTGAACAAAGTTTTCAAGTGTTGTTGCTTTGCCGTTGTTTACTCAAAATCTATTCTGAGTCAGTGGCATTGCTTGTCACTCATTTTTAAAGTTAGCTATAACTCCTGAAACAACAGAGTCCCCTGGCCTTTGTTTGACATGGCAGATACGGTACAGTCTTGTCTGTGTCTCCTCTGGTTTCACAAGGCTTCACTCCACTTCATTCCCACGGACCAATGGACGGACACACACACACACACACACACACACACACACACACACACACACACACACACACAGACAGTCATACACATACACAGTCACACACACACACATAGTCACACACACACACATAGTCACACACACACACATAGTCACACACATAGTCACACACTCACACACACACACACAGACAGTCACACAGTCACACAGTCACAGTCACACTCACACAAGAGTGTGTGTGTAAGGGACCCAGGGGCCCCCTCTGCTCTGCCAGGGTAGAGGGGCCAGGCTGGGTTGCTGCGCTGCAATGTCTCCCCCTTTATTGGCGCTGGCAGGACAATAAATGAGGCCAGAGGACTCAGCAGGTTTTAATTACAGGGCCTGTGCCATTGTTGCACTGCGGAGGCCTGGGTTGAGGGTTCTTGATTTTAAATGTTCCTCTCGCCAGGACTGAAATGTGTGTGTGCTCGCGTGTGTGTATTTGTCTGTGAGTTCCTGATTTGTTATTTGTTTGCATGTTTGTCACATTTAAATGTTTCAGATCATCAAACACATTTAAATATTAGTCAAAGATAACACAAGTAAACACAAAATGCAGTTTTGAAATGAAGGTTGTTATTATTAAGGGAAAACAAAATCCAAACCTACATGGCCCTGTGTGAAAAAGTGTTTGCCCCCCTGTTATAACACAACTCAACTGTGGTTTATCACACCTGAGTTCAATTCCTCTAGCCACACCCAGGCCTGATCACTGCCACACCTGTTCTCAATCAAGGAATCACTTAAATAGGACCTGCCTGACAAAGTGAAGTAGACCAAAAGATCCTCAAAAGCTAGACATCATGCCGAGATCCAAAGAAATTCAGGAACAAATGAGAAAGAAAGTAATTGAGATCCACCAGTCTGGAAAAGGTTATAAAGTCATTTCTAAAGCTTTGGGACTCCAGCAAACCACAGTGAGAGCCATTATCCACAAATGGTGAAAACATGGAACAGTGGTGAACCTTCCCAGGAGTGGCCGGCCGACCAAAATTACCCCAAGAGCGTAGCGACGACTCATCCAAGAGGTCACAAAAGACTCCACAACAACATCCAAAGAGCTGCAGGCCTCACTTGCCTCAGTTAAGGTCAGTGTTCATGACTCCACCATAAGAAAAAGACTGGGCAAAAATGGCCTGCATGGCAGAGTTCCAAGATGAAAACCACTGCTGAGCAAAAAGAACATTAAGGCTCTTCTCATTTTTGCCAGAAAACATCTTGATGATCCCCAAGACCTTTGGGAAAATACTCTGTGGACTGACGAGACAAAAGTTGAACTTTTTGGAAGGTGTGTCCCCCATTACATCTGGCGTAAAAGTAACACCGCATTTCAGAAAAAGAACATCATACCAACAGTAAAATATGGTGGTGGTAGTGTGATGGTCTGGGCCTGTTTTGCTGCTTCAGGACCTGGAAGACTTGCTGTGATAAATGGAACCATGAATTCTGCTGTCTACCAAAAAATCCTGAAGGAGAATATCCGGCCATCTGTTCGTGACCTCAAGCAGAAGCGAACTTGGGTTCTGCAGCAGGACAATGATCCAAAACACACCAGCAAGTCCACCTCTGAATGGCTGAAGAAAAACAAAATGAAGACTTTGGAGTGGCCTAGTCAAAGTCCTGACCTGAATCCTATTGAGATGCTGTGGCATGACCTTAAAAAGGCAGTTCATGCTCAAAAACCCTCCAATGTGGCTGAATTACAACAATTCTGCAAAGATGAGTAGGCCAAAATTCCTCCACAGCGCTATAAATGACTCATTGCAAGTTATCGCAAACGCTTGATTGCAGTTGTTGCTGCTAAGGGTGGCCCAACCAGTTATTAGGTTGTAGGGGGCAATCACTTTTTCACACAGGGCCATGTGGGTTTGGATTTTGTTTTCCCTTAATAATAACAACCTTCATTTCAAAATTGCATTTTGTGTTTACTTGTGTTATCTTTGACTAATATTAACATTTGTTTGATGATCTGAAACATTTTAAGTGTGACAAATAAGAAATCAGGAAGGGGGCAAACACTTTCTCACACCACTGTATATGTGTCTGGGAGAGATGAAGGGTGGTCAATGTGTGCCTGCTGTGTTCTTCCCATGTGCTCTTAATAGGAAGGACAAGCCTGGGTCCAATACAATTTTAATAGCCGAGGAATATATATCAGAGCTACGAGCTAGCTCAGTGGGGTGTGAGATATGTTTCCTCTTTTGTAGAAATAGATTGAGATGGGAAGCTAGAAGGTGAGACGTGAAGTTTTGTCCACCCAGAGTCCAGAATAGTGGCTGTAAATGGCCCTCTAGAGCTGAGGCAGTGGGAGTCTGATAAGAATCTCTGGCAATCAGAGGTGTTTGAACTGTGACGTATCGCCTTCCTGGTCTCTCCCAGTCGGTCGCACCAATGTCATCAACCTGGCATTTTCAGGAAGAAAAAAAAAAGGTTCCATGAGCTTTGGGCAGAGACACAAATGGGGAAAGAGAACACCCCTTTTCACTGCTTCATGGGGGGCGTGTGTGTATGCCTGTGTACACACTCGTACTGTACCTACGTGTGTGTGTGTATGCAGGTGTGTGTTCCCATGTTAGACAGAAAGCATCTCTCCATGCTCCAGTCTGTTTGTCCTGTGTGTGACAGTGAGGCCCATGTGGTGCTAGTCTCCTGCTAGGGCTCTGGCATGAACACAGCACTCACCAGTGTGTGACGAGTGTTCTTCAGGCGTCAGTGTGTGACGGCTGGGATTCAGCAGGATTGCAGACAACCCCCCCCCTCTGCTCCCTCCCCCTTCTGCCTCAAGGCTGCAGGTGAGGATGTACAAAGCCATTCATCATGTTGGCACTTGTCCTGGTCAGTTTGAACCGTGATTGGACAGTTTTCTCTGTTAACCAATGGAGCGCTTCTAAAAAGCTAGAATAGCTCTTAGCTGGGTGTATAAGATGGCTTGTCTGCAACAGGAACCAAAGCACCATATCTCTATGCACTATTAAACTACATCTACAGAAAACGTATTTAGAAGGTAGAACCACAGAGGTGTCCCCATTTCAAGTATATTGAATGTCAAGAAAATAATTGGACCACATTTGTCAGGAATAAGTTGCACCTTATGCAACGGAAACCCCCACAAAGCTCCAAGACATCTCCCCTACTGTACCTCCGGCTCAGTTAGACTTGATAACAGTTTAAACATTAGATTTCTATTTCAATGCACTCTACTAAGTGATCCCTCTGCGGAGAAATGTAGTTGCTTGTTGCCATGTTAAAGATTGGTATCAAACTTGAACATGGAACATAATTGATTTAGTCATGGGAGGCCTGCATAGTTTTTCTTCTGTTTGCTCTCTTCGCAGCAACCAAAGGCAATTCCCCTATTAACCCTGGGTGAGCACTTTTCATCACTTAATGAACAGTATGTCTAGAAGTGACTGTATTAAAGGAATCGCCTTATTAATGAGTCCCCTTATCTACTTCCCCAGAGTCAGATGAACTTGTGGATACCATTTCTATGTATCTGCGTACGGTTTGAAGGAAGTTGCTAGCGTTAGCGCAATTACTTTTCTGTAGACTTCCAGGCATTGAGCTAACGCTAGTTAGCATTGGCTCGAGAAACTACCCCTTAACTTCCTTCATACTGGACACAGATACATAAAGATGGCATCCAGGAAGTAGATAAAAGGCCTCATTGCCAAAATCCCGAAGTATCCCTTTAAAAGAACAGCACGAGGCCTACATAGTAGTTATCAGGTTGGAGGAGGTGTAGTATTACTGTATCTCCTAGGAAACACAAAGAAAACAATCTGTCTCTACAACTATTATGTTGACGAAGGCTTGTATGTTAAGTGGTACCACATTCGTCACACTTCGGAAAGGAACTATAGGAAACATGTACGTTGTGATGGCTAGCTGGTATTAAACAACAAAAGTATGAAATGATTTTGAGTAGAGCATTGAGGCAGCAAGATCTGATGAATTGATGTGGTATGTAATGTCACACATACTTTATAGCTCAAAGACAAAACATGAACTCAGATGCTAGACGTCAGGGTCATGGACTATTTCAAGTTGTAATGCTGAATACGTGGTGTAAATATTACAGCGCCCCCTAGAGTGCAGATATGGTCGTCAATTGAGCAGGGACAGGGCCCTGTTCCAATACCTAGAAAAATACATCTATCCCTACTGTATGACAGAGGTAAGGGTTCCATTACACAGACACCAACCGTTTCATGTCAGATCATTGATTACTTTACGAAATAAAGGAAGGATGGCAGGAAGGATATTGTCAGAGTATTAGAACAGGGCCTTGGCTTCTGTTTTGTAGGAGTCTGGTCTTTTGACTTGTAACTCTTAGAAGGAAATACCAGCGAGAACTAACTACATTCACAAGCGTAGCCGTCCAATCTTTTGCCAGTTCTACCGGCTTCTAGCTTTAGTTTGGGCCATGTTGTTCTTGGACCATCCTAAAAGGCGGTGGGTGTTAGACGTCCCAGGACTGACCTCTCTGTGGTTATTACCCAGAATGCATTCCTTGCTGCTACTGTATGTTTGCCCAGCCGCTGGGAAAACAATGATCAAGCATCTGACTACCGCCGCCTTATATTCTTCCCTCACTGTTTGTTTTGGTTGGGATTTAGACTGAAGCCGTTATCGTGAAAAGAACAGGAGAGCTAATTAGCTCAAGCCCATGCGACGTTCCCCCCTCAGGGTAGAGGACAAACCTCACTGGCCAGGCTGGAGTCATAAAGCTAAATATGTCTAGGGGCTAAGCTAATCAAAAGAGGACCATCAAACTCTCCCAAAACCCTCTAATCCAGATAAGTAAAGAAGAGCGACGGGTCCGCGCTCTAAAATATGTTGTGTAATGTGGCTAAATCATCCAAGTTAAGTATTTTGTCTTTGTGCCTGCCTTGTATCGTGGTCAGAATATTAATGGCTTGAGCGCTAACTATGCTTAGTGTAGATGCTCTTGTACTGAGGGTGCGTTCAGGATTGCAATGTTTTGAGCGTCAACATAAGTGCTTTGGTGTTGACCAGCATAAAAGGCTGAATCCTTTAAAGCTAGAATCCTTAGTTTCTATATACATTTTTGGACTTAAATTAATGATATACCCATTTGATTCTTGAAGAATGAGCTTAGTTCAACTGTTGTACCCCATCAGAACCCAACATATAAGCTTGTTTTACTCCGATGTTTGTATATAATGTCAATGTAAACAAACACTGTGTAGCCTCAAAACATGGTTAAAACTATCATTTTGATATCATAGATGGTTATTTGAGAGTGGTTACGCTTTGTTTCAATAGAGGTTCTAGCTTTAACAGTTTAAAACATTGTATTTCCCCTGTAGACCACCATGTCTTGATTTGAGTGTTCCAGGACCCCAATACACCACAATTGGTTCAGGTTAACACAGGTTCACAAAACGATCATCATCCTGAACGCAGCTCTGTTCAAAGCACAGTATGTTGCTAAACTCTCTCCCTCACATACTCCTCCAAAAAGCATATTGGGAGGCCATAGAGGGCTTTGTGTTACAAACTGACAGTAAAGATGTATGACCTTCCACTGTCCTCCTAAATAACTAAACTGCAGTCTGACCCGGGAAGGGAAAGCAATAAAGCTTCTACTACTATTACTAATCTAGCTGCTGAAGAAAATAATTTGAGCCCCCTGTGAGAATTGGCCCCGCAGTTTCTCTGACTGCCTGGCAGAATGGAGGGAGGGAGAGGCTGTCGGTCCACTTTCACGCTACATCCATTTACTGTGGTGTCTGGAGAGCACTGGGCTTTCTCTGGCGAGGCTGTTTCTATACTAGAGAGGGAGTGTGACTTGGTGTGTTAGAAGTCTCCTTGTCACAGTCTAGGTCTGGACAGGGATATAGGGAGAGATGATCCTAGAAGGGAATAGAATCAAATAGAAGATGATGGATTTAGACAATATATTGTTACAATACAATGCTGAGACGTTGGATAAAGGCTTCACACAATGAGATTGATGTACGGATCATTAAAGCATGAACAACATCGATCAGTTGTAAATGTCAGAAATAGATGTTTGTGTATTTTAGTCCTCTAGCTAAACCGGTAGCTGGCAGGGAGAAGGTGGATATAATCAGTCATAATGTAGTCTTATAATGCTGTCATTACAGTGCTCTGTGTAGTCTGGTCTCTATTGTAAACCAGGAATGTGTTCGTAGGTGTGAACACTATATATGTAGCCTTGTGTAGGTCTACAATCTTGTCCCTGACATCCTTGGAGAACTCTTTGGTCTTGGCCATGGTGGAGAGTTTGGAATCTGATTGATTGATTGCTTCTGTGGACAGGTGTCTTTTATACAGGTAACAAGCTGAGATTAGGAGCACTCCCTTTAAGAGTGTGCTCCTAATCTCAGCTCGTTACCTGTATAAAAGACACCTGGGATCCAGAAATCTTTCTGATTGAGAGGAGGTCAAATACTTATTTTCCTCATTAAAAAGCAAATCAATTTATAACATTTTTGACATGCGTTTTTTCTGGATTTTTGTTGTTGTTATTCTGTCTCTCACTGTTCAAATAAACCTACCATTAAAATTATAGACTGATAATTTATTTCAGTGGGCAAACCAGCAGGGGATCAAATACTTTTTTCACTCACTGTATATTTAGTCGTCTTGTGTTCATTGCTCAGTCAAATAGGTTCCAAATGTCTGAACTCCATTTAGAGGAAATGGTCCATGTCAGCTCAGCGAGTGAAGGAACGAGGGAGGAGAGAGAGAGAGAAAGGAGATAGAAGTCTCTCTGCCAGAGATAATGAGCACGGCAGGGTCCCAGCCTCCCCCAGGACTTGTCACCAGAACACCTCACCAGGGGGCCCCCACACTGCTCAGACACACACACACAGACTTAGACAATGCAGCATGCGCAAACACACAGACACACACACACTGTGAGACGCACACACACACAGATACTGCAATAGACGCACATTGCGGCATAACACACACACACATTGCAGCACACTGCGACAGACATACAAATTCACACACACACATTAAAACATACAGACATACAGACAGGCAAACCAACAAAAACTCAGACACACACATGTACACAGAGAGAACATTTATACTTTATCACACAGCAATGAATAATCTCTTCCCTTTATCACACACACACTCTCTCTCTCTCTCTCTCTCTCTCTCTCTCTCTCTCGCTCTCAAACTCACGTACACACTCAGTAGTCCCATCTCAACAACACCACACTGTGTTGGCAGTTGTCCCATCTCAACAACACCACACTTGTTAACAGTAGTCCCATCTCAACAAAACCACACTTAACAGTAGTCCCATCTCAACAACACCACACTGTTAGCAGTAGTCCCATCTCAACAACACCACACTGTTAGCAGTAGTCCCATCTCAACAACACCACACTGTTAGCAGTAGTCCCATCTCAACAACACCACACTGTTAGCAGTAGTCCTATCTCAACAACACCACACTGTTAGCAGTAGTCCCATCTCAACAACACCACACTGTGTTAGCAGTAGTCCCATCTCAACAACACCACACTGTGTTAGCAGTAGTCCCATCTCAACAACACCACACTGTTAGCAGTGGTCCCATCTCAACAACACCACACTGTGTTAGCAGTAGTCCCATCTCAACAACACCACACTGTGTTAACAGTAGTCCCATCTCAACAACACCACACTGTGTTAGCAGTAGTCCCATCTCAACAACACCACACTGTTAGCAGTAGTCCCATCTCAACAACACCACACTGTTAGCAGTAGTCCCATCTCAACAACACCACACTGTGTTAGCAGTGGTCCCATCTCAACAACACCACACTGTGTTAGCAGTGGTCCCATCTCAACAACACCACACTGTGTTAGCAGTGGTCCCATCTCAACAACACCACACTGTTAGCAGTAGTCCCATCTCAACAACACCACACTGTTAGCAGTAGTCCCATCTCAACAACACCACACTGTTAGCAGTAGTCCCATCTCAACAACACCACACTGTGTTAGCAGTGGTCCCATCTCAAACTGTTCCCCAATAAACACTGCACGAAGCAGGCCAATGAGGGGCTGACAACTACACGCTATAAGAACATTATAGCCCTTGTTTAGTGTACAATATGGTGGCTGTACCAGAGGAACATACCATTTCAGATAAGGACATTCATGCTGTTTACAATATACACTATATATACAAAAGTATGTGGACACCCCTTCAGATTAGTGGATTTGGCGATTTCAGCCACACCTGTTGCTGACAGGTGTATCAAATCGAGCACACAGCCATGTAATCTCCATAGAAAAACATTGGCAGTAGAATGGCCTTCCTGAAGAGCTCAGTGACTTTCAACGTGACACCGTCATAGGATGCCACCTTTCCAACGAGTCAGTTCGTCAAATTTCTGCCCTGCTAGAGATGCCCCGGTCAACTGTAAGTGCTGTTATTTGTGAAGTGGAAACGTCTAGGAGCAACAACGGCTCAGCCGCGAAGTGGTAGGCCACACAAGCTCACAGAACGGGACCGCCAAGTGCTGAAGTGCGTAGCGCGTAAATATTGTCTGTCCTTGGTTGTAACACTCGCTACCGAGTTCCAAACTGCCTCTGGAAGCAACGTCAGCACAAGGACTGTGTGGTGTAAAGCTCGCCGCCATTGGAATCTGGAGCAGTGGAAATGTGTTCTCTGGAGTGATGAATCACGCTTCACCATCTGGCAGTCCGACAGACTAATTTGGGTTTGGCGGATACCAGGAGAACGCTACCTGCCCGAATGCATAGTGCCAACTGTAAAGTTTGGTGGAGGAGGAATAATGGTCTGGGGCTGTTTTTCATGGTTTGTGCTAGGGCCCTTAATTCCAGTGAAGGGAATTATTAACGCTACAGCATACAATTACATTCTAGACGATACTGTGCTTCCAACTTTGTGGCAACAGTTTGGGGAAGGCCCTTTCCTGTTTCAGCATGACAATGCCCCCGTGCACAAAGCGAGGTCCATACAGAAATGGTTTGTCGAGATCGGTGTGGAAGAACTTGACTGGCCTGCACAGAGCTCTGACCTTAACCCCATCGAACACCTTTGGGATGAATTGGAACGCTGACTGCGAGCCAGGCCTAATCGCCCAACATCAGTGCCAGACCTCACTAATGCTCTTATGGCTGAATGGATGTTCCAACATCTAATGGAAAGCCTTCCCAGAAGAGTGGAGGCTGTTATAGCAGCAAGGGGGGGGGGAAACTCCATATTAATGCCAATGATTTTGGAATGAGATGTTCGACAAGCAGGTGTCCACATACTTTTGGTCATGTAGTGTATATTCCAGTTAGACAACGTGCTGACAGTCAGAACAAGATATATTCCAGTTAGACTATGGGGTGCCAGTCAGAACAATGGCTCAGATGGTTGGAGCATGGAGTTTAATTAAAGTTATGGGTAAGACTTACATATACCACGACTGAATATCTGTAGGCTATTAACTGTAAGTTGCTCTGGATAAGAGCGCCTGCTAAATGATCATGTCATTATATTATAGAACCGTTACCCTTGCTGATTACGGCATTGAACCCACCCCTCTATTCCCCCAGAGTAGAAAGGACCTTATCCACCCAACTGTTAACCACAATCAGTCTGTAGTCCACATGTGAATGGGATGTTAATGGCATGCTGTTGGAGAGCTGTGAAGGCGGATACGTAGGCTTGACACGACGCTACTCGCCAACAACACAGCCATTACACCTCGGTTAGAGGTCACGTCTTATCAGAGCACTGAGCTGGACACACACACACACACACACACACACACACACACACACACACTCACACACACACACACACACACACACACACACACACACTCACTCGGGCACACACACAATCCTACACACACAGTCCCCCTCCTCAGAGCCACACTCCAATTACACTGTAAAGGACAAGGCTGAGACGCGGCGCTCTGCATGACCTTGTTACAGGAGAGATGGATGAGGCTATTTATCTCCACAGACGATCAAATAACTTTACCCTGCCCTCATTACCCTGGTCTGGGGAAGAACTCCGTCTGTACACAACGCTCCATAGGATGAGACACAGGGACACTGTAATTATAGGCAGTTGTTTTGAATTACTTTGAGATGCTTTGTTACTAAAGACTACAGGGAAGATGGAGATAGGAAATAGGACGAGGACTTTGCTTTGTATTTTTCTGGTTGGAAAACATGTCTTAAGGATTGCCATTTAGTTAAAGGGTCAGGGGAAGTTGAAGCCAAAACGTTTTTCTCCCTTCACTGGCAAAGATGGAAAGAGACAGGATGTAGCTTAAATTGGTTTTAATTTGTATATCGTCAGATACATTTGACATGCTTAGTTTTGACTGGATTTAGCTATGAGTCCCTGCATTCTCCCTTCCTCCGTCTCTACCGTCCAAGTTTTCAGTGGAACGTTATGTTCTTTATCTGATTCCATTCGATTTTCCAGTTCTCACTAACTATTCCATCAAGTAGCCTGCAGCTGGGAACACGCTACAGTGTTGTTTAACAGCCTGTTATGGAGCGTTACCCTTCACATTACAAGAGGACAACTGAGAACAGAGTTCTCATATCTAAGTCATAATAGGCAATCTCACATTCAATTATTTCTCAGTAGACAGTTATACACAGACGCGCGCACAGACAGACACCCACCCACACAGAAAGACAGAAACCCACACAGACAGACGAGCACGGACGGACAGGCGCGCGCGGACGAACGGACAGGCGCGCAGACAGACAGACAGGCGCGCAGACAGACAGACAGGCGCGCAGACAGACAGACAGGCGCGCAGACAGACAGACAGGCGCGCAGACAGACAGACAGGCGCGCAGACAGACAGACAGGCGCGCAGACAGACAGACAGGCGCGCAGACAGACAGACAGGCGCGCAGACAGACAGACAGACGCGCAAACAGACAGACAGACGCGCAGACAGACAGACAGACGCGCAGACAGACAGACAGACGCGCAGACAGACAGACAGACGCGCAGACGCACACAGACACGCAGACGCACACAGACGCACACAGACACACCGACGCACACAGACTCACAGACACACCGACACACACAGACGCACACAGACTCACAGACACACCGACACACACAGACGCACACAGACTCACAGACACACCGACACACACAGACGCACACAGACTCACAGACAGACACACACACAGTCACACGCTGCTTTACACAAACTCTGACCCCCTGCCCCCGTTGTATGTTGCAGTTCCACCTGAGTTCCTGAAGAGGCCGGCCAACATCTACGCCCACGAGTCCATGGACATCATGTTCCAGTGTGAGGTCACAGGCTCCCCGGCCCCCACCGTCAAATGGGTCAAAAACGGAGATGCCGTCATTCCCAGCGACTACTTCAAAATTATTGTGAGTTTGCTGTGGTGTGAAATGTCATTAGGATGCTTGATATAATACCTGTAGTTGAGCTTCTGTTCTTCACTGAGGAGATTCTGCAGTCTGATACCTCTTAACCAATCGCTTTAACACGCAGTACTTCAGCTAGATGCTCAACTGATATTGTCTTTGACTTACGAGTGGCCGGTCAATCACCATATTGACCTCTCACACCGTCTCCACCTCAATACATTGACCTCTTTCCCTATCTCTTCACCACCTGATGTTATTGACCTCTCTCTCTGACCGTAGAATGAACACAACCTGCAGGTGCTGGGTCTGGTCAAGTCTGACGAGGGCTTCTACCAGTGTCTGGCAGAGAACGACGCAGGGAACGTGCAGTCCAGCGCTCAGCTCATCATCCTAGAGCACGGTACGTTGGGAGGGGAACCAAATGGACAGGGTTCTAGATAGAACACAGAACCCGGTGCTCATTCTGGGGGAACTTGGTTGTAGTAGTGATCATATTGTTGGCGGTTTGGGGTACATTAGGGTTTCTCAAACACAAGGCAGGACACTGGACATGAGTAGAGCATAGAACACAGTAGACAATGTGAATATTGAACAAAGAGTATGACCAGCAAAGCGAGTAGGACAAGAACAAAGATAACCCTAAACCTCCAGAGAGAGGGAGAGACAGATACAAAGATAACCCTAAACCTCCAGAGGGAGAGACTGAAACAAAGATAACCCTAAACCTCCAGAGGGAGAGACTGAAACAAAGATAACCCTAAACCTCCAGAGGGAGAGACTGAAACCAAGATAACCCTAAACCTCCAGAGAGAGGGAGAGACTGAAACCAAGATAACCCTAAACCTCCAGAGGGAGGGAGAGACTGAAACAAAGATAACCCTAAACCTCCAGAGGGAGGGAGAGACTGAAACAAAGATAACCCTAAACCTCCAGAGAGAGGGAGAGACTGAAACAAAGATAACCCTAAACCTCCAGAGGGAGGGAGAGACTGAAACAAAGATAACCCTAAACCTCCAGAGAGAGGGAGAGACTGAAACAAAGATAACCCTAAACCTCCAGAGAGAGGGAGAGACAGAAACAAAGACAACAACACCAGACACCAGAATAGATTCAGGTCCTAAAAATAGTAATGGGTGTATCAAAACGCCTATGTGGGGGAAAGAGAAAAATACCAGGCTGGGTGATGAAGAGGTGAAGTTTTTTTTCCCCCGTCCTCCTTTTTAGAAGTTGTGCTATTTCTCTGCCAAATCAAGAAGCACCATTCATTATGATTCCAACAATCGGCACATCCACCTACAGATATCTACAGTAGCTACCAAACTAACTGTAGCACTGCATTTCTGTAGGTTTAATGGGGTGTGAATTGTCCCGTTACTCCTGAGCAGGTGGTTAATGGATTAGCATAATTTGGGGTGTCGGTCAGATAGCTCCCCCCAAGCAGTGTTCTGTTCTCCCCGTTCGAAGGCACCAAGTCAGAAATAATGATGACCTGCAGCTTTTTTAATAGCATTATGCATATCTCAGATAATTGCTCAACGAGGGGGGATCAGCAAGGGGTGTCTTGTGACCTAAAACTAGTTTTTGTTTGGGATCAGTCGGTAAAGCAGATGGTCTGACACACTCGCCTGCCCTCAGCAGGACGTCAGAGAGAACACTCTTATCCCATGACACGAAAGGGCCATTTTAATGATTCCTACTGCCTTTGTAAGGTACAATAGGTTATTGGCTACAGCTGGCAGGCTAGCAGCCCTTTCTCCCCCTACATTACATAATGGGGAGTTCTTCTCATGTAAGATGAGAGCTCAGTGCTCTGTTACAGCTACACAAACAGTGAATGTGGAAAGTTAATATTTCCTGAAGTGGATGTAAATGTCCATAATATTTCCTTTTTCCAGCCCTTTGTTTATTTTGATTTACAGTTTCCATACATGTGTTTCCTCCCTGTGTCAGCATGTGGTCCATCAGCATCCTTAACAATCCTATCATTTCTTACGAAAGCTGCCTCACAGAGGTGCAAAAGTAAGTATTACCTTCTATAGAAACTGCCCAGCTTGACCGTGTTGTTCTGTGAACAGCGCTTGCTGAGGCTGGGAGTTTTTCTTCCTTTAGCTCTGTAATTGAGAGAGAGAAGTAGATCTCTCTGGAGCATATCTTCTCCTCTCCTGTGCCGGGTTAGTGCACACACATCCTCCTTGGTGCCATCTGTCAACTCTCCCCTCCTGCCTCTCTCTCCTATCAGCCACCTGCTCTGTCCCCTTTGCACCCTTGTCCACTGGGCCAAGTGCTAAATGTGCTGTCCGGTCCGTACTGTCCCCTCTCCTGTCATCCTCACCGGCTGTCCCCCTCACCACTGGGGTCCTTATCCACCCCCCCCCCCCCACCCCCACCCCCCACCTCTCCTAAGTCTCCCCCCTCCGTCCCCCTCCTCTCTTGTCTCCCCCCCCTCTGTCCCCCTCCTCTCTTGTCCGTCCCCCTCCTCTCTTGTGTCTACCCCCCTCAGTCCCCCTCCTTTCTTGTCTCCCCCCCTCGTCCCCCTCCTCTCTTGTCTCCCCCCCCCTCCGTCCCCCTCCTCTCTTGTCTCCCCACCACTCTGTCCCCCTCCTCTCTTGTCTCCCCACCACTCCGTCCCCCTCCTCTCTTGTGTCTACCCCCCTCCATCCCCCTCCTTTCTTGTCCCCCCCCAGTCTCCCTCCTCTATTGTGTCTCCCCCCCAGTCTCCCTCCTCTCTTGTGTCTCCCCCCCAGTCTCCCTCCGCTCTTGTCTCCCCCCCCCCCCCAGTCTCCCTCCTCTCCTGTTCCTCCCTCCATCTCCCTCCTCTCCTGTGTCTCCCCCATCAGATTTGCCCCTTCTCCCTCACTGCTGCCGCGGTTGCATTAGTGTCTATGATAGAAAAAGAAGGGGTTTGAATCATGTCTGTGCTCAGTCGTGTAAAGAATGAATTTAGAAGAAGTTCCACTACAAAGAAAATCCATATGTACAGTATCTATTTGTAATCCAAACAAACCCATTTATTTCCTATTCATCCAAGTTCAGACAGAAAACACTCCATGAACAAGCACTACTTCACTGAAGAGACCAGAGTAGAAAAATCACATTCTTTGTGTTTTTCCTTCAGGAGTTGGACAAAGCGAACACAGACCAGCTCACTACTAAGCCTTTAAAGCCCTTAGTTAGTTACGATTTGGAGCCGGAGACCAAAAATAGCCCTCAAATTGCAGTCCGGAGCAATTTTAGTAGACATTCCTTCCTTTGCCATGTGTTCTGTGCAATTTAGTGCGACTAGTTACAAACAGATGTTAGAACAGGACAACAGATGTTAGAACAGGACAACAGCAAAAATGGACCTTGATGGGACTAATGATATAATGCGAGGGTGGCCAAGTGACCCTATTTAATTCACACGGTAAACCGGCCTCACTTTCTCCTGTCCTCTCCTATAATTGGGAGGAGCAGAGCCTTTTTAAAAGGCTTAGGTAGTTCTAAATGGTGGCAGTAACAATGCTATTTCAGCCAGGCCATTACACGTTTTTAGGTGTTGCTAGTTTAGCCTCTTATTGGTTTTTGTAGTCATTTGTGGTCTGTACATGTCTGGCTTTGTAGTCATTTACAGTCAAGTGTGTATATTATATGGCTGAGTTTTAGATTGACATTGTCATTGACAACTAACTAAGAAAAAAACATAGTCAACATATACTGCGTTCAGTATTGACTCTCATGGCTTCTGTGTAGGATTGGAAGGGAGCTAATGCAGGAAATCGGCGACTGAACAGGCGTTGAGGATGTTGTTTGCTCCTCTGCCCTCTCGCTGTGTTTCTCTGCGTTTTCCTCCCACATTCATTCAAGAGATGCTCTTCTCTTTTGCGTTTGAATGATTTGTTTTTTTTCCCCCTCAGCATGTAAGCGCCCCTTCAGATATTCGAGTGCTCCTCAGCATACAGAATATGATGTTTTGACCCCTCCCGCCTCGGTTTCGGAGGCTCCCGCCGTAGAAGGGAATTGTATAAAGTAGACTTGAACTACATAGAATGTGATAGGATTGAATGGAATTGTGTTCGCAATCTCAACAGGTAGCAAAACAACAATCAAATACCAGCAGGAGTTGATTGGCTGAGTCTACGTCATCTCACACTTATATGACTCCTGTTTTTTAAAATATGGTGTCTGTGTTTTACCAGGGTAGTGTGTCTGTGTTTTACCAGGGTAGTGTGTCTGTGGTTTCCAGGGTAGTGTGTCTGTGTTTTACCAGGGTAGTGTGTCTGTGTTTTACCAGGGTAGTGTGTCTGTGTTTTACCAGGGTAGTGTGTCTGTGTTTTACCAGGGTAGTGTGTCTGTGTTTTACCAGGGTAGTGTGTCTGTGTTTTACCAGGGTAGTGTGTCTGTGTTTTACCAGGGTAGTGTGTCTGTGTTTTACCAGGGTAGTGTGTCTGTGTTTTACCAGGGTAGTGTGTCTGTGGTTTCCAGGGTAGTGTGTCTGTGTTTTACCAGGGTAGTGTGTCTGTGTTTTACCAGGGTAGTGTGTCTGTGGTTTCCAGGGTAGTGTGTCTGTGTTTTACCAGGGTAGTGTGTCTGTGTTTTACCAGGGTAGTGTGTCTGTGTTTTACCAGGGTAGTGTGTCTGTGTTTTACCAGGGTAGTGTGTCTGGTTTCCAGGGTAGTGTGTCTGTGTTTTACCAGGTTAGTGTGTCTGTGGTTTCCAGGGTAGTGTGTCTGTGTTTTACCAGGGTAGTGTGTCTGTGGTTTCCAGGGTAGTGTGTCTGTGTTTTACCAGGGTAGTGTGTCTGTGTTTTACCAGGGTAGTGTGTCTGTGTTTTACCAGGTTAGTGTGTCTGTGTTTTACCAGGGTAGTGTGTCTGTGGTTTCCAGGGTAGTGTGTCTGTGGTTTCCAGGGTAGTGTGTCTGTGTTTTACCAGGGTAGTGTGTCTGTGGTTTCCAGGGTAGTGTGTCTGTGTTTTACCAGGGTAGTGTGTCTGTGGTTTCCAGGGTAGTGTGTCTGTGTTTTACCAGGGTAGTGTGTCTGTGGTTTCCAGGGTAGTGTGTCTGTGTTTTACCAGGGTAGTGTGTCTGTGTTTTACCAGGGTAGTGTGTCTGTGTTTTACCAGGGTAGTGTGGTGGAGTGGATAACCCCCCCCCCCCCCCCCCCCCCCACAGCCTCTTCCCTCCTCTCGCTCTTTCTCTCTCTCTGCTCTCTTTTTCCCCTTCTCCCCCATCTCTCTTCCTCACCCTCTCCCCCTCCCTCAGCACATTGTCCCAGTCAGTCCTCACCCAGAGCAGAAAACCACTCCAGTCAACACTAAACTGACAGGACACAGAGCACTTTCACCACAGCCAAGCACAAATGCCTGTTGAGAAATTGACTTTCTCCTTCTAATGACTGGCTGAGTGCTTTTTTTTTGACGAGCGTGGGAGCAGTCGGATGATAAATTGAATTCAGTGGTGTCTGAATGCAGAGGCTGACGTAGTGATAGATCAGAGAGGGGGAGATCTCCGCTGCCAGGCTTGCCAGCCAAGCTGGTAGGGAAGTTTTCAGTTGGGCATAGTAGAGTGGGATAGAATCAATAGGATATTATAGAGGAGAATTCAACCTAGCAGATCTGTTTTTGATGGATGTGTTTTTGCGATCAGTAAGTCAATACTGATTAGACTGGAAAGGGAGAGGAACTATAGTATCCCCAGAATACTACTACAGTATACTACTGCAGCACAGAATACTACTACAGAATACTACTGCAGTATACTATGACAGAATCCTACGGCAGAATACTATGACATAATACTACTACAGCACAGAATTCTACGGCAGAATGCCACGACAGTATACTATTACAGTATGCCGTAGTATCCCATGAAACAGGGTATCCCATCCCAGTTACAACGAACATGTGAGAAAGCAGTGCTAAAAAAACAACGTAGGTACTACTCTGGGGCTCTGTGCAACCAAACCAGAACACAAACGTAAACCCCTAGTGTCTGTTGAGGATGGAGGCTGTATCTTCAGGCAGGGGTCAGGGGTCAGGGGTCAGGGACAGGGCGACCAGACACTATTTGTGTTGTGTGTCACTGTGGCGTCTGTAGCAGCGGCTGTAAATTCATAGAGCGACCAGCGGTCCCCGTGCGACGCTTACGGCCATGTAAATATGACAGTTTAACGTGCCCCGCATGTCGCCCCCCCCCCCCTCTCAAGAAGAGAGAGGGAGGGGGAGAATTGAATCAGAGCGACTGTTGGTTTTACAGCTACGCACTCTGACAAGGGCCTTTTTATTAGCCTTGGAAGATGGATGGTGTAGCAGCTAGTGTGATATTAGTTTATATGGAATGTGTTCAAGATTGGAAATGAAATGTTTTGAAAATGAGGTTAGAAATGTGTAGAAATGAGGTTAGTCCAAACATCCAGCCTACAGTAGTAACGGGCAAGGTATTCATAGTGCTCCGTCCATAGTAAATACACTAAATAGAGGTGTTACCCAGAAGGCTCGGCCCACCTACAGTAAGTCATAGTGGTGTTACCCAGAAGGCTCGGCCCACCTACAGTAAGTCATAGTGGTGTTACCCAGAAGGCTCGGCCCACCTACAGTAAGTCATGGTGGTGTTACCCAGAAGGCTCGGCCCACCTACAGTAAGTCATGGGAGAAGAAACACAGACAAACCCAACTGGAACACCCACCTCCTCCTACCTCTGATTACTGGGCCAGTGTGGTTTCCACTGGGAGCAGTTAGGCAGCTGGTCAGAAGACTGTGGTCTCCGCTGTGTGTGTGTGTGTGTGTGTGTGTGTGTGTGTGTGTGTATATATTTGTATTTTACCACACTCTGTTCAAGGACCCTGAGCGTGGGTTTGGCTGCCAGATTGCTCCCATGTGCTTTGTTTACTCTGTAATGGTTAGGACCGGCAGTGGTTGGTTAAAAAAACATATTGTTCTTTCTTTGCATATTTTCCCTGATTGTTCATTCCATCTCTGAGATTAATTTGCTTACACGAGGACAGAATATTATCATCCGCGTGTTTTTCTGATATTCCGCATGATAACCCGCTTTCTTTTTACAATGGAAACTGAAGGGTTATGTTTCTTTTAGTTTACTGTATCTTTTCATTGCTTTTTTTCAAGGTCATCCTTTCAACCTTATTATCGAGGACGTTTTTAGCCCTGACCTGGGCTTGGTGTGTCACCTACCTCAGCCTCACGCTCCAGTCACACCATCCCTTTATCACTCACACTCCATCCAGGATACTGGCTGCTGTTGTTGGATACCACCCATCCCCAGAGTCTACTTTCGGGGCTCTACTCGGCCCAAACAGCTTAAATGGCTGGAAGCGCCACGTTGCGCCAAAACAAAGCTCTTCCTCTATACCCCGACAGGTCACCTGACCCCCAGCGGGGCCCTGGGCTCCTGGCTCAGAAATGGGCGGCGCTGCCATACTGGCGTTTCCTTTTCACGTCAACCGCCCTCCCTGTCGTGCCGCCCTCTCTACGCACGTTAACCATCATGCAACATTCCAGGGGGCTATAATAGGCTACCCACCTTGATTTTCCTGTGCGTGATATCCGCCCCCCCGTAGACCAGCCCAGCTACCCTGATTACACTCTGTGAATCCAGAGGGTTTCCTCTCCGAGTTACACAAACAATCCATTTTATTTTGACCTTTCCCTCCTCTGTGGGGAGAAACCTGGCACAAGCACCACTGAGATCTCAAACCACTTTACCGTACTCTACATAGTTAAGTGTTGAATTCAATCCACACCCCTCCCAGGTAATAAGAACCTTTGGCCTGTTAGGGATTGAGATGATGTTGTAGGGTAAAACCTATTTCCTGCTTCTTGAAGTCTACAGGAGGAACCCTTGTTAGTGCTCCCTGTTTCTTCTCCACTGAGCATGTTTAGCACTGGATGCATATCATGCTAATTTCCCCAAAGAAAGACTTCACCACTTCACGACGGGGGGGGGAGGAGGGGAGGCAATCAACATCGAAAAAGATGTCCATGCACTCATTCATTTACAAATATCAGGGCTCACGCCACAGCAGGGGTGGGGGCGTGATATACAATCATAACCAAATGACACTCCAGTGGAAGTGGATCAAGGGAGGTTGTTTGTTTGATGGGGAAGGGGACGTTGTATGTATGCATGTACACCTCAGACATTTAATTATTGATGGATCCACCCTGATTGAATTGTCAGCCGTGTTTCAAAGCAGATGAAAGTCCAAGGGGACTTTACTGTGTGTGAATAAACGTGTACAGTCTTGTGAAGGGAGACTAGCATACAGACGCTCCGGCTCCACAGATAGAGGGAAGGACTTTAAAGGGGCGGAGATTTAGTAGGTGGATGGAGGAGATGGGGGGGGATGGACAGACGGACGGACGAGGGAGGGGGGGGGGCAAAAGGAGTAAGACTGACTGCTCCATGACCCCAGAGGGCCTGCTTTAGCCCTAGCGGGGCGTGTAGGAGTTGAGGGACAAGGAGGGAGGTTAGACCCTCACCAGATGAGTCTCAATACACTCACTCCCATCATATCCCCTGATGCCTGGAACACTAGGGGGGATCCCTAAACCCTAAACCCTAATCCTGCTCTGTCATGCTGTGACCACCCTCCAACCACCCTCTCCACCAGAACTCCCCCCCCCCCCCCCCAGTCCCCTTGAGTTGTGTTGTCCTCCTGCAGCTCCATCCCTTTATCTCACCAGCCAGAGGGTCCTCAGGCAGAAAGGAGGCCATAACGCCCCCAGCTTCCTCCTTCCCCCCCAAAAAAACTAAATCCCAGACCGATCCCAAACGTTTCATGTTCCGCACGCCTCTGATGCCTTTTAATTTGACTTTGCTCTCTTTTTTTTGTCTTCTCCAATGAGTTGAGTGAGCGTGTGAGCTGGCAGCACTGTTGGTAGCAGTAGGTTTTATACTTGATGTTAAACCACCAAACCACAGCAAAATAAACCCTTCAAGTTCCCAACACCTTCACTTGACCTTGGGTTCCCATACAATGAGCTGTTCCAGAAAATGCTTTCCTTATCTGTACTCCATAAAAAATTATTCCTTGATGTTCTTTTATAACTCCCTCTTAAAAGTGCCTGTTTTTCTCACAAAGAATACGCCAGGTTTTAGATCTCCGGTTTCCAATTTGCTGCAAAAACTGTTGAAATGGGGCAGGGAGTGTAAGAAATGAATATGGAGATGCAGAGAACTCATGCGGACAGTTCCAAATCACCCAGAACCCATGAACTCTTCTCTAACTTTTGCTCTACAGTGGACTACTTTGGGTCTTTCTCTGTGGCGCGAGCCTCCCTGAAAACCAGCTTTAATGCCACCTTCTCAGTGTATCAAGTTACTGATCTGTGTTTTTGTGCCTTGGGGTAGTGGGCATTCTGTAAACCTTATAGACTTTATAAGAAATCAGATGCCTCTACTGTCCTCACGACTTCTCTCACCACATGACAAGGTGTCAGAAACAGAAACGCGTAGTCCTCAAAGGCCAACGGCAGAGACGGTCCCCAAGTGGAGAGCGGGGGAACAGCATCCTCCCCTTGCAGAGGTCCAACGCTTGGCCAACTGATGAACAAGAGGAAGCAAGGGACCGGGAGATAAAGAACAAACGATGACGGATGTGTTTGATCTGTCTCTCCATCTCTTTCTCATTCTCTACTTGGTTTTTAGTCTTCCTTCAAAACATTTGTATCTCTCTTACCCGAGTTTGTATCTTTTGTCGACACATCAAGAGCCTCTCCAAATGTCATGAGCTGTCAGAATTCTCTTTCCTCTGATGTTATTGGCTGGTGACTAGAGAGAGAACATGGCCTCTGGAAAAAATAAATGACTGAATTTCTTCGCTTTGCTCTCAGCAGCAACCAATTGGATACGACCACACCACGATCGTTCTCGCTTGATCAGAACCCCCCACAAACGCCGTTTCAGAACATCTCCTCGGAGGAAGCATCACGAATCAGTCGAACTGTCTTTCTGCCATCACACATGTTCTTGTTCAAGTTCTATGAAAGCTTGGATGTGTTCATTTAGCAGCTTAACTGACCATGATATTCTGCCAAAAAAGGAATCTAGACATTTCCTTTAAATATTTTAGATCTCAGTATTTTCTAAACATCTTATATCAGCTCTCTCCTTTTCATGTGCCGTATCTCATCCTCTTCTCTTCCGCTAAGGAGCATAACCGTCTCTCTTCCCTCTTTCCGTCCCTCTTTCTCGCCTCCCTCCTTTCTTCCCGTAGATAAAAGCTG
The DNA here is from genome assembly GCF_964263955.1 of Coregonus lavaretus. Classification (NCBI taxonomy): domain Eukaryota; kingdom Metazoa; phylum Chordata; class Actinopteri; order Salmoniformes; family Salmonidae; genus Coregonus; species Coregonus lavaretus. The sequence continues at coordinate 30,213,190 of NC_140024.1, forward strand.
TCATTCTGTAATAAGCCAATAGTGTATCCGTGTGGCTCTGTTCAGCTACATTACGTGACCCAACCCACAGACAGAAGCAGAGACTGTTCCCTTCACTTCTGAGACTAGTTATACCATTATGCAACACTTGGCAAGACCTCTCGCTCTCCAAGTCACATAGTAGCGACTTTGAACGCTGCCTGGTGACGTCATTGTTGACCTGAATCCTAAATAACCGTGCTCTCTTTGTATATAGCAGCAAATTAGATGTTTGAAAGCCCAGCAGCCTGCCAATGAGCTAAGTGTCCTGTGGGTGTACGTGTGCCGAGACAGGACTTAACATTTTAATACCCATGGCCGACTTTTCTTCTACACTTCTACCCGGCAGACAAAGTGGCAGCTCATTTTTGCCAGTTATGTTTTCATATGCCCACAAAATTGACGTATTGTACAACTTGTATTGACATTACTAGAAGCTTAGGCACCAGTTACTTCCCTTGTAATCCAACATGAAAAGGTACTGGAATTCTTTGTCCTGAAGAGCTCCACTGAGATCATTTAGTTGCCCTGGAAAGTACAGTATGTTTCATTGTCCATTATTATGATTCTTCCATTATGGGCCTCCCGAGTGGCGCAGCAGTCTAAGGCACTGCAGCGCAGTGCTAGAGGCGTCACTACAGACCTGGGTTCGATCCCAGGCTGTATCACAACCGGCCGTGATCAGGAGTCCCATAGGGCGGCGCACAATTGGCCCTGCATCGTCTGGGTTAGGGGAGGATTTGGCCGGGTTGGCTTTACTTGGCTCATCGCGCTCTAGTGACTCCTTGTGGTGGGCCGGGCGCCTGCAGGCTGACCTCGGTCGTCAGTTGAACGGTGTTTCCTCCGACACATTGGTGCGGCTGGCTTCCGGGTTAAGCGGGCAGGGGGTTAAGAAGCGCGGTTTGGCGGGTCATGTTTCGTAGGACGCATGACTCGACCTTCGCCTCCCGAGCCCGTTTGGGGAGTAAAAAGGGGTAAAATACTACAACAACAACAACAAATAAGATTCTTAAATTATTAACAGTTTGCTTTGAATCTCTTTGTCTCACTATTTCTTATACACAGTACCCAGATACCTAGTTGAGGTAGAGGATAACTTTCCTCATTAGCTCCTAATGCCAGCCATTCATTACCAGTGTCACACGCCCTAATGACACAGTTCATCTACTAGAAATAGACCATCAGAACAGGTCCAGTAGGAATCTAGGATTCTACTCTAGTTCTGCCTTACTGTAACCGTCCACGTCTGAGAATAGATGGAAGACTGATTGTGACAAAGGAGACTGAGACATGTCCTGTTCTCTATAGTACCACTGAGACTATCATTATGGTTTTCATCTACTCACTGTATGGCTGGTGCCAACTTGGGCATAGTGGTCCTTAGCACGTGGCCCCATGCCAGTGCCTCGCTTGGCAGCTCAGGAGTCTCTCCGCCCGGTTGACTGCCATCTTTCTTCCCCCTTTTCTTTCCCTTTATTCCTTATTCCTTCCCCGGCAATTTGCTCCGGGTTCTGTCTCCAACAGAATGGTAATCCTCCAGCTGAGCCTTAAAGCCAAGAGGACCGAGGGGAGTGGAGGTGGGCAAGCCGCCAGAGCAAGCCCCGGCCAAACAGTAGGCTTGGGCGGTATCCAGATTGTCATACCTTCATACCGACCTTGTGCCAAACCGGGATATTCTGTCATGCCGGCACTGAACACAAGGGGCACTGTTTTAAAACCCCACTGATACTCTGTAATCTGAAGGTTAGCAATGCTAAAAAGTACATATAAAATCCCATAGAGAATGTTAACTAAATGCTAACGAGCGCATTGTGAACATTTTATACAGTCTGACCTAAACTAATATGCACAACTACACAACTAACTCAAAAATGCTACTCACAACTTGCTGCACACACAAAACAAATATTAGCCAGCAACGCTCTTGATCCAAGAGGGGATTCTTTGCAGTTACCCTGGAATGCTTGATTTTGAAAGACGCTAACTACTTAGCCAGATAACTAGCTACTAAATTAGCAAACCAAATGCACAACTGCAGAGCATTTAGCACATTTTAGACATTTAACTTAATAGTTATAAGATATCTAGCTGGCAAACATTTAGTTGTGAATTCCATAATGTAATTAGATCACCTGGCACATGCTGCACAACAGTGAGTGACTCACAAGGCTCCAGTCTCTTGTCGTAGTTTGCTTGTAAACAAACACCACGTGTAAGCTTCATAATTAAAAATTATGTGACAGGTGAAATGAAGAATGCAATCTTTATGTCCTAATGTATTGCACAAGTTGACTGCAGGTATTTACTTAAAAAGTAGCTACAAATATTCACATTTATTAAAACAAACTTCAAAGAAATAGTTTCAACAGTATTGAAAAACCATCCCATGGCTTTTTCCAAATACCCCGGTATACGGTGTATATACGGTATACCGCCCAAGCCTAAAAACGGAGAGGCTGACTCTGACAGAGAGCATCCTACGTACACATACACCTATACAGCCACACACACACACACCTATGGCCAAATGGATGTACACACACACACACACACACATACACCTATGGCCAAATGGATGTACACACACACAAACTGTCATATACAAGTCAGGACTGTTTATGATATGAGGATATGACCTCTGAAAGCCACACGATTGACAGATATGTCAAGGAAACAGTTCCCAATCCTTTCCCGGCAGCAGCCTCGTCACACTGACAGACAGACAGCCCACTCTGTGTACTAGTCAGTAATTTCTCTGACTGATGCCTCATCTGCATTCCGTCTAATGGCTCGTGTCATTACAGAGAAGCTGTAGTGAAATGGACCGGACTTAATGCATTTCCTACAGTTATGAATCAGATGGAAGTACATCCTCCTCAGGCCCTCTTTCTAAAATAGGTTTCTGTTTATGGAGAGAGATAGGGCCCATGTATTCCCAGTTGTTGAATGTTTCTGTGATTTGAATATTTTGTTGATAATTAGATTGTTTACATTTAAATTGGTGTGTATTTTTTGTTATGGGAGGTGAGAATAATTTTCTCTCAGTGCCCAAGGAAAATATGTTTAACTCTGTAGAATGACACTTATTGGTTATCTTCCTTTTACTCCAATAGACAGGGGAATCAATTCCCAGTGGGGGTGTGTGTGTGTGTGTGTGTGTGTGTGTGTGTGTGTGTGTGTGTGTGTGAGTGCACGTATATGTGTAATATGCAGCAAATCCCACACCAATCTGTTCAAGATCCAAGGTCATGGCTCCGCTGGAATCTGTCATATAAACAGATACTCTAGTCTCCCCAAGTAAGCAGCATCTCAGTATGTCATGATGGATAGATGTACTGTGGCCAGCATACATTTGCATATAGAGCTATATTTCTAGTAATATATATATATACCATATGCTCAGTTTCCTTACATTTTGGCATTGCCCTCGGACTAGATTACCAATGTAAATGCCACAGTCTCTCTGACATTCTTTCCCTGTGTTGTGTGAGTTGGCTGGTAGAAAAATCAAAGCAGATATACCCATGTCTAACCACAGAGTGTTCTGCGAAAACACCAAATGCCGTTTTTCTCAGTGCTGTGGGTAGACTGTGTGAATTCCGCCAGGAAAAGTGCTTTAAGACATTTATATGGTGGGTTTGTGAATGTGAATGGCCTCTACCTTAGTGACAGTTGGTGTGGAGCTTTTAAAGTCTCCCTTTGCTATGTGGAGTATGTACACAGTGTAGACTGTATTTTGCATATGTGTTCATATACCATTCAATGTTTATTTAGTGCTGTTACTCCCCTCCCCTTCCATTAGAGATGTTGTGCATGTTTAGTCTCCCTCCTTTTGTATTGTGTTGTTGTTGTGTTTGGTTGTGATTATTCCAGCGTGATATTAGTGTTGTTGTGTGATTCCTTGTCATGCCCAGAGCTCTCTTTTTGTTACGTGGTTGTTATTTTGTGTTTTTCTTCTGTTTTCTTTTTTGTTCTCCTTTGTTTCGCTTTCCTTTCTCTCTTCCTCTCTCTTCCTTTTGGATGCCCGCCATCTGTCCGTCTCTCTCTCCTTCTCTCTCGCTGTCTTCTTCACCTCCCTTCACGCTTCCATCCACCTCCCCCCTGCTCATCTCCCCTCCCCCCCTGCCCTCCCAAAGATGTAGCCCTCCCCACCCCTCCTCCCTCACTGACTCCTGACACTACTGACCATGTAACGCCAGGCTCCGGAGGCGTGGCTAACCCCACTGGCCCCACCCCCTCCGCCCCCCGTGACGTCGTGGCCTCGCTGGTCTCCACCCGTTTCATCAAGCTCACCTGGCGCCCTCCGGCCGAGCCCCACGGAGAAGACCTCATCTACTCTGTCTACTACAACCAGGAGGGAACCAACAGGTAGGGACCCTACACAGTACAGTATTACACACTACTCAGTGTATTATAACATACACACTACTCAGTGTATTATAACATACACACTACTCTGAGGGCCCCTATAACATACACACTACTCTGAGGGCCCCTATAACATACACACTACTCAGTGTATTATAACATACACACTACTCTGAGGGCCCCTATAACATACACACTACTCTGAGGGCCCCTATAACATACACACTACTCTGAGGGCCCCTATAACATAAACACTACTCCGAGGGCCCATTCACACTTCTGTCGATAGTGAACACTAACTGTGCTGTCGATAGTGAACACTAACTGTGCTGTCGATAGTGAACACTAACTGTGCTGTCGATAGTGAACACTAACTGTGCTGTCGATAGTGAACACTAACTGTGCTGTCGATAGTGAACACTAACTGTGCTGTCGATAGTGAACACTAACTGTGCTGTCGATAGTGAACACTAACTGTGCTGTCGATAGTGAACACTAACTGTGCTGTCGATAGTGAACACTAACTGTGCTGTCGATAGTGAACACTAACTGTGCTGTCGATAGTGAACACTAACTGTGCTGTCGATAGTGAACACTAACTGTGCTGTCGATAGTGAACACTAACTGTGCTGTCGATAGTGAACACTAACTGTGCTGTCGATAGTGAACACTAACTGTGCTGTCGATAGTGAACACTAACTGTGCTGTCGATAGTGAACACTAACTGTGCTGTCGATAGTGAACACTAACTGTGCTGTCGATAGTGAACACTAACTGTGCTGTCGATAGTGAACACTAACTGTGCTGTCGATAGTGAACACTAACTGTGCTGTCGATAGTGAACACTAACTGTGCTGTCGATAGTGAACACTAACTGTGCTGTCGATAGTGAACACTAACTGTGCTGTCGATAGTGAACACTAACTGTGCTGTCGATAGTGAACACTAACTGTGCTGTCGATAGTGAACACTAACTGTGCTGTCGATAGTGAACACTAACTGTGCTGTCGATAGTGAACACTAACTGTGCTGTCGATAGTGAACACTAACTGTGCTGTCGATAGTGAACACTAACTGTGCTGTCGATAGTGAACACTAACTGTGCTGTCGATAGTGAACACTAACTGTGCTGTCGATAGTGAACACTAACTGTGCTGTCGATAGTGAACACTAACTGTGCTGTCGATAGTGAACACTAACTGTGCTGTTGTGTGTCTGTGTCTCAGGGAGCGTATTGAGAACACCAGTCGGCCAGGTGAGATGCAGGTGACCATTCAGAACCTGATGCCCGACTCCAAGTACAAGTTCCGGGTGTTGGCACACAACAAGAACGGCCTGGGAGAGAGCTCTGCCGTCCTCAAGGTGGCCACCCAGGCTGAAGGTAAAGCACAGACACAGATACACAGGCAAACATACTGTATACTCTAACAAACAAACATAAACATGCACAAATGGATAAACATGAACCCAGACCACCCCACTGTAGCTCAGAGGGCTACTGTCCTCTCCTCTCTGGGCTGTGGAAAACATCCTCTGTGGTTGTTGTTCATTTCCTTCCATTTACTTACCTGGGGGTGTGTGAGAGAGAGAGGTAGGTGTGTGTTCAAACATGGCCTCCCATACTTAGCTGACGAAGAAGGGTGTGTGTGTGAGAGAGGTAGGTGTGTGTTCAAACATGGCCTCCCATACTTAGCTGACGAAGAAGCTGACGGGGTATGGTGGGCAGGTGGAATTAAAATTTTTCCTCCTTCCCCTCAAGTTCTCCAATCCGTAATACCTCCTCCGTCCCACTTTGACGGTGTGTCCATTCACAGTGTATACTTTGACGGTGTATCCATTCACAGTGTATACTTTGACGGTGTATCCATTCACAGTGTATACTTTGACGGTGTGTCCATTCACAGTGTATACTTTGACGGTGTGTCCATTCACAGTGTATACTTTGACGGTGTGTCCATTCACAGTGTATACTTTGACGGTGTGTCCATTCACAGTGTATACTTTGACGGTGTGTCCATTCACAGTGTATACTTTGACGGTGTGTCCATTCACAGTGTATACTTTGACGGTGTGTCCATTCACAGTGTATACTTTGACGGTGTGTCCATTCACAGTGTATACTTTGACGGTGTGTCCATTCACAGTGTATACTTTGACGGTGTGTCCATTCACAGTGTATACTTTGACGGTGTATCCATTCACAGTGTATACTTTGACGGTGTATCCATTCACAGTGTATACATTCACAGTGTATACTTTGACGGTGTATCCATTCACAGTGTATACCAGGCCTCATAAGGATGTTGTGACTGGAGCATTTTCCCCTCACAGCTCTACAGCAGACATGATAAGGGCTTCCCCCTCCATGGCAGAGGAGAGGTGAACGCCCTCCTATTCATCTCTCCTCTCTCCCTCCATCACGGCTCAGCCTATTCATCTCTCCTCCTCTCTCCCTCCATCACGGCTCAGCCTATTCATCTCCCCTTCTCTCTCCCTCCATCACGGCTCAGCCTATTCATCTCTCCTTCTCTCTCTCTCCATCACGGCTCAGCCTATTCATCTCTCCTTCTCTCTCTCTCCATCACGGCTCAGCCTATTCATCTCTCCTTCTCTCTCCCTCCATCACGGCTCAGCCATTGCCCAGTTTCTGGGTCAGTCTCTGCCTCTCTACCTGTGTCCTTGGCACCTGGCATTCCATAATGTGTGCCAGCGGGAGCCTAACTACCCATGGGGATAGCAAAGGGGGCAGCCAGTGCCAGGGACATATTTCTCTGTCTGTCTGACAGCCTCTCTTCTAGGTTATAAATGAGGGTTTAAATTGTTGACCTGATTCCAAGTACCAGACGTGGACCAACCACACCGTATCCCTCACTGTATATCGCTTTTCCTCAGAGAGAGGGGCTTACACACACCCAGACACCTTCTATATCTACTGACAAATGAGAGCCTCCATGTTCTGCCGGGCACATCTGCAGCTAACACACAGCGAAGATAAATGTTCCTTTCCCTTAGAGAAGAATTTGGGTATTTGTCAGTGAAACTGGGGTCTCAAGTATTTCCCATGTTTGATGGACAAGGGCGTAGTTTGTAGTACGTACAGAATCAACATGGTCTGTTTGTTAAAACACTGCTATAGGTTCCTAGTGTCTGTGTGTCTGTGTTGTCCCTCGTGAGGACTAGGTATGGTTAATGACGCGTTACATTTGCCACCCAGCTAAGTTTCCCAGACCCAATCGTTATCCCTCTAGAGCCTAACATCCCCCAGTAGATGTGTGGCTCTCAGCACCTGCTACCTCAGCGCCGGCCGCCACCAGAGCTGTTAATTGAATGTAATGAACCTGCAGAGCAAACAACAATGGAAACACCCCCCTCCCTCCTGAATCGCTTGGTTTAGTCCCAGCCGCTCTCTCGGCTAACCAATTCCAATTAACTTAATACTTCAAATAAATTCCTCTGTAAACCAAGCGTGACCGTGTCTGTCCCCGCTCCCTCCTTTCTCCCACTAGAATGCCATGCTAGAGGGATTGGTGGGATAATGTGGTGTTGTCTGGTGGGGGAATGACCACAGCATGTGTGTCAGGCTTTTCGGTTACAGAAAAAAACGGGGGGACATTCCAAAATGGCAGTCTGTGTCAAATTGGGACCGAATGGACTCCAAATGATTGAGTGAGAGTGTGGTTTTGTGCAAGTGTGGTTTTATGATATGGTTTACATTTGAAAAAAATACAAATATTGAGATTTGGGGGAAAATGCCTTCCTTTGTCATTATTTTGGGATTCATACTAAGTTCATAATAAGTGTCCGCTGTCTCTTTTTGGTGTTTCCAGTGCAAGTTCCCGGTCCCGCCCCCAACCTGCAGGCCGTGTCGACCACACCCACCTCCATCACCCTCAGCTGGGACACGCCCCTCACTGGCAACGGAGACGTCCTCACCTACAAGGTCTACTACATGGAGAAGGGTCTGGACCTGGAACAGGTAAGACCCAGTGTGATGGGTGGGGGAGATGGGGGAGTTAGATGCCCCTATATGTTGAATTAGTGATACATCATACTCTGAGAGGGATTAGTCTTGTGATGGTAGAACAACAAGACTTCAAAAGAGAACAGCGAAATTAACTGTTGCTTTTTCCGGCCTAGCATTAGCGATATATCAGCACCATATAGCCCATTGAAGTGTCCCAGCTCTGTAACAGCCCAGTAGACTGCCTTGAAACTTCTGTTCCCCGAAGCTCCAAAGCCTCTGCTCTACTCCCACTCTATCAGAAAGCTGCCTGCACCACCCTCCCTATTCCCCAGTCTCCCAGCAGGCCACAGTGCAGCGCACCGCAGCACAGCCTACTGAGTCATCCAGCCCTGCCAGCCCCACCAGCCAGGCGTTAAAGAGCCTTTAATATGATAATGGATGAAATGTCAGCCAGCACAACGAGTAATGATGCTGTTGCTGCCACTATCCCTCGTTCCCTAGAGGAGAGAGAGAAAGAGAGAGGCTGACAGGAAGAGAATAGGCTGATCTGACTCTGTCTTTATCTGAAAAGAGGGGAACAAAGGTTGAATCCAGAGAACAGGGTAGCTAACAGGGTGTTGGAGTGGATTAATTATTGAGGCGGGGATGGGGAAGGATTCAGGAAGTAGCTCGTCTACAGGGAGGAAGCTGTCACACTGGCGCGCCGGACTTCAGTGGAACAATTAGACACTGTGGTTTTACTACCCAGGGACGAAGATTAGGGCGGTCCCCAAATGGACGTGATATTTTCACTTTTGAGACATTTAGCAGACGCTCTTACCCTGAGTGACATACAGTTAGTGCTTCTTAAGATAGCTAGGTGGGACTAGCACATATCACAGTCAGTCATTTTTCTTCAAGTAGTTATCAGCAGAGTCAGAGCTAGTAAGGAGGAAAGAGTCAAGTGCGAGTGAGTTCACAAACGTTTTTTTTCATTATTTTGTGTGTGGGGAAGGGGGGGGGGGGGGTTGCTGTAAGATTATTTAAGATACTCTTTGAAGAGGTAGGGCTTCAGATGTTTTGGGAAGATGGGCAGGGACTGCTGTCCTAGCTTCAGGGGGAAGCTGGTTCCACCATTGGGGTGCCAAGAGCTTAGACTGGGCTGAGCGGGAGCTGCCTTCCCGTAGGGGTGGGACGGCCAAGAGACCAGAGGTGGCAGAACTGCGTACTCTGGTTGGGGTGTAGGGTTCGAGCATAGCCTGAAGGTAGGGAGGGGCAGTTCCTCTTGGTGTTCCGTAGGCAAATACCATGGTCTTGTAGTGGATGCGAGCTTCGACTGGAAGCCAGTGGAGTGTGCGGAGTAGCAGGGTGACATGGGAGAACTTGGGAAGGTTGAACACCAGGCGGGCTGCAGCGTTATGGATAAATTGCAGGGGTTTGATGGCACAAGCGGGGAGCCCAGCCGACAGCGAGTTGCAGTAGTCCAGATGGGAGTTGACAAGTGCCTGGATTAGGACCGGCGCCGCTTCCTTTGTGAGGAAAGGTAATACTCTACGAAAGTTGTAGAGCATGAGCCTGCAGGAGCGAGTCACTGTTTTGATGTTTGCAAAGAACAACAGGGTGTTTTCCAGGGTCACACCAAGGTTCTTTGCACTCTGGGAGGGGGACACCGTGGAGTTGTCAACCGTGAACGATAGGTCTTGGAGCAGGCAGGCCTTCCCCGGGAGGAAGAGCAGCTCCGTCTTGTTGAGCTTGAGGTGGTGGGCCGACATCCAAGCTGAGATATCTGCCAGGCATGCAGAGATGCGTGTCGCCACGTGGGTGTCAGAAAGGAGGAAGCACAAAAGTAGTTGAGTGTCATCTGCATATCGATGATGGGAGAGACCATGTGAGGAAATGACTGAGCCGAGTGACTTGGTGTATAGAGAGAAGAGGAGAGGGCCTAGAACCGAGCCCTGGGGGACACCAGTAGTGAGAGTACGTAGTGCAGACACAGATCCTCTCCACGTCATATAATTGCTATTATATCAATATTTGCGCATTAAAGGCATTTCCACCGGCATTTCTCGCAGGATTAATTTTACCGACACAAAAAGATCACACCTTGTCTAGCGTATTTTGTTTTATCGACATTTGGAAAGTTTACCAACAAATGAGCTGTTTCCATCAGGCTGTTGTGACATGTTTTATCCGACGTGTACTTTACTGTATAAAAAGGTTGATGGAAGCCTGGTTAGTGTCAGTATACAAAAGGGCTGAGTGAAAATTGGCTTATTTTTAGATATGGTGGGATTGTGCGGGTGCGGGGTGTTTATATGTGGGTATGTGTGTGTGGCAGTAGCAGCGATAATAGCAGTAGTAATAGTAGTAGTAGTAGTAGTAGTAGCAGCGGTAGTAGCAGTAGCAGTGGTGGTAGTAGTAGCAGTAGCAGCGGTAGTAGTAGTAGCAGTGGTAGTAGTAGCAGCAGCAGCGATAATAGTAGTAGCAGTGATAGTAGTAGCAATAGTAGTGGTAGTAGTAGTAGCGATAGTAGTAGCGATAGTAGTGGTGGTATGGTAGTAGTAGTAGTAGTGGGGATAGGGGTAGTAGTAGCAGCGATAGTAGTAGTAGTAGCGATAGTAGTAGCGATAGTAGTAGTGGGGGTAGGGCTAGTAGTAGTGGTGATGGTAGTAGTAGCGGTAGTAGTGGGGGTAGGGGTAGTAGTAGGGCTAGTAGTAGTGGTGATGGTAGTGGTGGTGATGATAGTAGTAGTAGTGGGGGTAGGGGTAGTAGTAGCAGTGATAGTAGTAGTAGCGATAGTAGTGGTGGTGATGATAGTAGTAGTAGTAGTGGGGGTAGTAGTAGTGGTGGTAGGGGTAGTAGTAGTGGTGATGGTAGTAGTGGTGGTGATGGTAGTAGTAGCGATAGTAGTGGGGGTAGGGGTAGTAGTAGTAGCGATAGTAGTGGTAGTAGTAGTAGCGATAGTAGTGGTGGTAGTAGAAGTGGTGGTGGTGGTGGTGGTGGTAGTAGTAGTGGTGGTAGTAGTGGTGATGGTGATAGTAGTGGTAGTAGTGGTGGTGATGGTGATAGTAGTGGTGGTGGTGGTAGTAGTAGTGGTGGTGGTGGTGGTGGTGGTGGTAGTAGTAGTGGTGGTAGTAGTGGTGATGGTGATAGTAGTAGTAGTAGTGGTAGTAGTGGTGGTGATGGTGGTAGTAGAAGTGGTGGTGGTGGTGATGTTGGTAGTAGTGGTGATGGTGGTAGTAGTGGTAGTAGTAGTAGAACAAAACAAGGAAAAGTAAATAATGTAATAAAATAAATCTACAGAAGCACTACTTAACTTTGTACGTACCACCTCTCCTCTCAACCTCTCAGGACATAGACGCTGGAGCTCTGTCCTACTCCATGATGGGTCTGAAGAAGTTCACAGAGTACAGCATCAGAGTGGTGGCCTTCAACAAGCACGGCCCAGGAGTGTCCACAGGAGACGTCACCGTCACCACCCTGTCTGATGGTAAGCAGGGGACAGATTAAGGAGAGGAACTCTTCCACTCCCAGAGGAGAAATGGGTAGATCACAACAGGCAGTCTCCTTTGGAAGAGGTTAAAGGTCATTGTTGGTACAGTGGCTCCAGACCCGGTGTGTTGAGGTGATCTCTCTTGAGTTGTAGAGAGTAAAACACCTTGTTTTTTACCCCTACAGTTCCCAGTGCCCCTCCTCAAAACCTCACTGTGGAAGTTCACGACTCAAAGGTAAGAGCTAGTCAGACACTTCTCTTTCGCGTACGTACGCACACACACAGACACACACACAGACAGACAAGCACACACACACACACACACAGACACACACAGACACGTGCACGCCTAACCCTGTTTTACATGACATTAGCTCTTGTCAGTGGGCTCAGCTCATACCCAGACTGCTAGCATTGTTCTTGAACCCTGTAAGCGGTTGGAGTACCAGTATAGAGATGGGGGGTGTATTTAGTACCAGTATAGAGATGGGGGGTGTATTTAGTACCAGTATAGAGATGGGGGGTGTATTTAGTACCCGTATAGAGATGGGGGGTGTATTTAGTACCAGGATAGAGATGGGGGGTGTATTTAGTACCAGGATAGAGATGGGGGGTGTATTTAGTACCAGTATAGAGATGGGGGTGTATTTAGTACCAGTATAGAGATGGGGGGTGTATTTAGTACCAGTATAGAGATGGGGGGTGTATTTAGTACCAGTATAGAGATGGGGGGTGTATTTAGTACCAGTATAGAGATGGGGGGTGTATTTAGTACCAGTATAGAGATGGGGGGTGTATTTAGTACCTGTATAGAGATGGGGGGTGTATTTAGTACCTGTATAGAGATGGGGGGAGTATTTAGTACCTGTATAGAGATGGGGGGTGTATTTAGTACCAGTATAGAGATGGGGGTGTATTTAGTACCAGTATAGAGATGGGGGGTGTATTTAGTACCTGTATAGAGATGGGGGGAGTATTTAGTACCTGTATAGAGATGGGGGGAGTATTTAGTACCTGTATAGAGATGGGGGGTGTATTTAGTACCAGTATAGAGATGGGGGTGTATTTAGTACCAGTATAGAGATGGGGGTGTATTTAGTACCAGTATAGAGATGGGGGGAGTATTTAGTACCAGTATAGAGATGGGGGTGTATTTAGTACCAGTATAGAGATGGGGGGAGTATTTAGTACCTGTATAGAGATGGGGGGAGTATTTAGTACCTGTATAGAGATGGGGGGTGTATTTAGTACCAGTATAGAGATGGGGGTGTATTTAGTACCAGTATAGAGATGGGGGTGTATTTAGTACCAGTATAGAGATGGGGGGAGTATTTAGTACCAGTATAGAGATGGGGGTGTATTTAGTACCAGTATAGAGATGGGGGGAGTATTTAGTACCTGTATAGAGATGGGGGGAGTATTTAGTACCTGTATAGAGATGGGGGGTGTATTTAGAAATGGATTCAGTCTGACTTGCATCTAGAACTGATTTGGGACATTATATTTGTTCTATTTACTGGCCAATCAGAGCAGGTTTTGCTTTGTTCTTCCTTTCTCAGACTTGTGCTGTATGTCACTGTTTGATACCCAGTAATGAATGGCCTGATATGGATGAATACATTATGAATATCATTATAAAATACATTTCTAATTAGATTAAAACACAAAATGCGATTTCTCATTTTAATTGTTTAATTTGCTCTGTCCTGTGGGCCGTGTCAGTCAGCCGGGCCTGAGGGGTGAAAACTAACATACAAGGGGAAGTGTAGTCTCAACATGGGAACCACAAACCCCCCCCCCCCCCCCCCCCTTTTATCCCCTTGACAACATCCGCCTTCTCACCTTCCCTTGAGTCAATTAAACATGTGTTTTAGAGAACGGGTGAGGGAAAAGAATATAGCTGAAATCAGAACGCACTATAAGAAAATGGAAATAAACTAATTGAACACACTTAGCACAGATTTAATTTGTGCTATTCCCCGGACTCACGGATGTGTGTGTGTGAATGTTTGCGTGCCTGTGTGTGTTTTTGTGCGTGTGTGAGCGACAGTGGGTAGCGTTAATTAACTCCTCTCCCACGCTGAGTTCCCCCCACCCATCCCTACACACACACACACACCCATCCCTACACACATACGCGTACTCTCTACAGTATCTCGCCTCCCTCCACAACATCCCACAGTGCACTGCAGGGCCTGCAGCTAAGGACCTGAATCCATCGCTCTCTCTCTCTCTCTCTCCCTCGCTGGGAGCCTCTCCTCTCACCAGGGCTCCTCTCCTCCACTCTTTATTTATTATTCATGTCTTTATTCCCTCCTTTCTCCAACAGACAGCCTGTTCTCTTCTCCTTCACATATACATTTACATTTTAGACATTTAGCAGATGCACTTATCCAGAGCGACTTACAGTTAGTGAGTGCATACATTTTCATACTTCACCACTGCATCACCCTCCTAACATCCCTCTGCTTTGTTTAAGACTGGTATAAGACTTTGTGTGGCTGGTTTAAGACTGGTGTAAGGATTTGTGTGGCTGGTATAAGACTGGTATAAGACTTTGTGTGGCTGGTTTAAGACTGGTGTAAGGATTTGTGTGGCTGGTATAAGACTGGTGTAAGGCTTTGTGTGGCTGGTATAAGACTGGTGTAAGGCTTTGTGTGGCTGGTATAAGACTGGTATAAGACTTTGTGTGGCTGGTATAAGACTGGTGTAAGGCTTTGTGTGGCTGGTATAAGACTGGTGTAAGGCTTTGTGTGGCTGGTTTAAGACTGGTGTAAGGATTTGTGTGGCTGGTATAAGACTGGTATAAGGCATTGTGTGGCTGGTTTAAGACTGGTGTAAGGCTTTGTGTGGCTGGTATAAGACTGGTATAAGACTTTGTGTGGCTGGTATAAGACTGGTGTAAGGCTTTGTGTGGCTGGTATAAGACTTTGTGTGGCTGGTATAAGACTGGTGTAAGGCTTTGTGTGGCTGGTATAAGACTGGTATAAGGCTTTGTGTGGCTGGTATAAGACTGGTATAAGGCATTGTGTGGCTGGTTTAAGACTGGTGTAAGGCTTTGTGTGGCTGGTATAAGACTGGTATAAGACTTTGTGTGGCTGGTATAAGACTGGTATAAGGCTTTGTGTGGCTGGTATAAGACTGGTATAAGACTTTGTGTGGCTGGTATAAGACTGGTATAAGGCTTTGTGTGGCTGGTATAAGACTGGTATAAGGCATTGTGTGGCTGGTTTAAGACTGGTGTAAGGCTTTGTGTGGCTGGTATAAGACTGGTATAAGACTTTGTGTGGCTGGTATAAGACTGGTATAAGGCTTTGTGTGGCTGGTATAAGACTGGTATAAGACTTTGTGTGGCTGGTATAAGACTGGTATAAGGCTTTGTGTGGCTGGTATAAGACTGGTATAAGGCTTTGTGTGGCTGGTATAAGACTGGTATAAGACTTTGTGTGGCTGGTATAAGACTGGTGTAAGGCTTTGTGTGGCTGGTATAAGACTGGTATAAGGCTTTGTGTGGCTGGTATAAGACTGGTATAAGGCTTTGTGTGGCTGGTATAAGACTGGTATAAGACTTTGTGTGGCTGGTATAAGACTGGTGTAAGGCTTTGTGTGGCTGGTATAAGACTGGTATAAGGCTTTGTGTGGCTGGTATAAGACTGGTATAAGACTTTGTGTGGCTGGTATAAGACTGGTATAAGGCTTTGTGTGGCTGGTATAAGACTGGTGTAAGGCTTTGTGTGGCTGGTATAAGACTGGTATAAGGCATTGTAAGGCCGGTGTAATGTCGCCTTTTGACCTTACACCAGCCTTGGTCAGGTTAGCCCTGTGACGTCAATGTCACAGCGAGTGGTGTTACTGGACACCAGTGGTGTGTATTGCCATAACCACCCACTCATCGCCCTGGTGTGATCTTACCTGCAAAGTCCTGGGGTTGTCATTCCACCTCTAAAGTCAATGGTAGTAGCAAGAGATTATTCAGTATTGTCCTTGGGTTGGGCTCGAGTCCATTGCAATTCAGGAAGTGAGCTGAAATTAAATTTGTGAATGGACAAAGTTCACATTGAAAGCAAAGTGTCCGTTTTCAGTGAATATGACCATTTTCCTGTGGTTCAGCAGTATAAACTGTAACCCCCAGTGTCTGCTCAGTCCAAGTACTCACTGTGTGTCGTACCACCCCCCCCTCCCCAGAGCATCATGGTCCGATGGCAGCCCCCACCACCAGGCGCCCAGAACGGCGAGATCACGGGGTATAAGATCCGTTACCGGAAAGGAACGAGGAAGAGCGAGGCGGCAGAAACCACGGGAGGCACCCAGCTCTTCCAACTCATAGACGGTAAGCTCTCCTGTAATACCGGGTCACCTACTCATCACATGAGTCATTGTGGAGTTGAATTAGTCATGCACATGCAATATCTTACATGGGAAATCACGTGATTAGCACGCGTACATGTACTAAAACAAGTCTTGTTTTGAGATAGGCCTAAAGGCTCTGTGGCTACTGATGGTAGCTGAACCTTTGGAGCCAATTGGAAGTTTCCAAGTTGAATACTGTGGTCCCATAGGACCAGATAGTGTCTCACTCATTTGAGCCTTTGTCTGGCGTGTCGTTTGGAATTGTACACATTTTTCCTTGTTCGTCTCAGTGTTACTTCAAACTGTCACCTGTTCTCAACAACTCATCTCATCTCACATCCAAACTGATATTATGCTGTTACTGTAGTTCGAATAGATATCACCAGAGACCTTAGCGATGGCAATGAATATTACATGTCGTCTCAGCAACTTTTCTGGCCCTGTCTCACGCTGTGTGGCGCAGCTTCAAAGAGAATACACACTTGAAAGTCAAACACGATTATATTTGGGGTGCAACGGGGGTGTTTGTTGGTTCAAAGGCATTTAAGATTTTCTTTCTAGAGCCTTGGAGGCCTGGAGTGGCTTGGTGGTTTTTAGCAGTCTGCCTCAGGGACAGCCCGTAGTAATGAAGGGAGAGACTACACGATTAGCATTTAGCGTACACACAGCTACGTCCAATCCGACTCTTAAGAACATTTTAGTGCCAATTAGCGCGGCTACGTGTTTTTTAAAGACAGCGGGCGGTTCCCACGACTTTGAATTTCCAAAACACGCCCCTGGCGGTGATATAGCCTACCCAGCAATGTGACTGG
Source organism: Coregonus lavaretus (assembly GCF_964263955.1). NCBI lineage: Eukaryota > Metazoa > Chordata > Actinopteri > Salmoniformes > Salmonidae > Coregonus > Coregonus lavaretus. Next base: position 30,230,174 of record NC_140024.1, read on the forward strand.
GATGGTGGGCCAAGCGGGAATCCAGATCCACACGCACCACCAGGAGTGAAGAGTACTTCTTCTTTCTTCTCAGCTCTGTAGCGGCTTGCTTGGGCTACATTCAAACTGCTCATGTGTAAATTCCCCCACAGACCCGTCGTGATCACGGGCAGAACGTTCATCTCTATCAAACGCGTTGGATTGGGAAGAGGAAAATGTTTGTTGCGCCACAACGAGCTCTCCCTTGATCTCACCCCTGACAGAGTTATAGATTTTCCCCTCACTCAAGCAGAGAAATATGACTTCCTCTTGAAATATTATGGCTTCAAATATTTAGTGTGTCTACATGCCCAGCTCAACTGAGTGGTGGAGTGAGGGATGCACTGTTAGTAAACCCTTTAAGAAGGATGAAAGGAAAGTTTGGGGACAGTTTTCTAACTACACAAACTGATGGACATAACCTATGGCTGATTCTGCACACACACACAATTCCGTTTCTTGCTCTGCCCCTCAAAAGAGCACACTACTCAACTCAAAGATTTAAAAGCATTGGATTGAGGGGGGCGTGAACAAGACGAGGGCACACTTTGGGTAGAAAGGGGAGGAATGTCTGACTCTTCTTGACTGATTTCTGTGTGGTGTTGTGGTCAGGTCTGGAGCGGGGGACGGAGTACACGTTCAGAGTGTCAGCCATCACAGTGAACGGCTCAGGGCCCGCCACAGAGTGGACCACGGCAGAGACCTTCGAGAGCGACCTGGACGGTAAAACTTTGTCTCCTTTCCTCTCTTGCCTTAACACACTGACCAGTCAAATCCCTCTACCTCAGCCCTCATCTTTACTACTTTCACCTAGTCTGAATTGCTCAGGGCCAAAGTGTTTTGTTTTATGGCATGTCTTTCCATTACTGCACAAACCAAGGTTGGTTTAGCAGCATTATAAATACCTTCAAACCCTCTTAAGACTTCTATTAATGTGGTCTCACTGCTACCTTACATTTATGGCTTGGTTTTAATGTATTTTATTGTCTTGATTCTATTGTTAAGTATATGGAGATGCTTTAAAAACAAGTTGTATTGCGTTTTATTGTGTTTAATTTGTTTGTTATAATTTGATATACATTTGATCCCCTGTGTTTTCCTACCTCCAGAGTCCAGAGTGCCGGACATCCCCAGCTCGCTACATGTGCGTCCGCTGGTCAACAGCATCGTGGTGAGCTGGACGCCGCCGGAGAACCAGGACATTGTGGTGCGTGGCTACAGTATCGGCTACGGCATCGGCAGCCCCCACGCCCAGACCATCAAGGTGGACTACAAGCAGCGCTACTACAGCATTGAGAACCTAGGTGAGCACACCCTCTTGTTGTTGGCCTCGTTGTTGTTGTTGTTGTTGGCCTCGTTGTTGTTGTTGTTGGCCTCGTTGTTGTTGTTGTTGGCCTCGTTGTTGTTGTTGTTGGCCTCGTTGTTGTTGTTGTTGGCCTCGTTGTTGTTGTTGTTGGCCTCGTTGTTGTTGTTGTTGGCCTCGTTGTTGTTGTTGTTGGCCTCGTTGTTGTTGTCCTCATAGTTTTTTTTTGACTATTTCAATGTTTGTTGTGTTTTGGTCATCTGTGTTTTGTTGTGGAACCATCTTCTTGATGCATGATTGTGAACAGTCTTTGATTGCATGGCTACCTATGCTTCATAGGATCCCATAGCCTACTGTAATTATTACTTGGATAGGGGGGTCCCATTATGATTATGGCCAAGAAAATGTTGCATAATTTAGCTTTTCATTAAAATCCCAATGAGAGACTGGGTTTCAATATTCACCTGTTGTCAAGATGATAAATATGAGGAGAGAGTCTCAGGAGTCAGGACTTGATTAGCTACATTATTTCATAACGCTCTCTCTCCCCCTCCCTCTCTCTCCCTGCCCCTCTCCCCCTCCCTCTCTCTCCCTGCCCCTCTCCCCCTCCCTCTCTCTCCCTGCCCCTCTCCCCCTCCCTCTCTCTCCCTGCCCCTCTCCCCCTCCCTCTCTCTCCCTGCCCCTCTCCCCCTCCCTCTCTCTCCCTGCCCCTCTCCCCCTCCCTCTCTCTCCCTGCCCCTCTCCCTCTCTCTCCCTGCCCCTCTCCCTCTCTCTCCCTGCCCCTCTCCCTCTCTCTCCTTCTCTCTCCCCCTCTCCCTCCCTCAGACCCCAGCTCCCACTATGTGATAACCCTGAAGGCCTTCAACAACGTGGGAGAGGGGATCCCTGTGTACGAGAGCGCCATCACCAGGCCACAGTCAGGTAGGACACCTACACAGACCCCTACACCCTGAATACTGGAGCAATGGAACAGTCTCTTGGACCACACCCTAAATAGTCTTACCAATGAGATGGTCACTAATACCCTCCATACTGGACCAGTGGTATGGTATTTTAATGGAGTAATTGTTTACACCGTAAAAACGTATGCTGGTATCTTTTTAGGCTGTTTGATGCCATATTTCAGTGGGGAGTGAGAATGGGAACCGTAACTTAACTCCCTTTAAAAAGGAATCTGACGCTAGTCTTTTACCAATGTTACATCACCATCATCATCACCATCACCACCATCATCATCTCTTGCAGAATAAATATACCCTGACGTGGCTTGACTCAAAATAACTTCAGAGATACAATTATCTACGGTTACTAAAACCGAATGTGTTTTTTATCAACTAGAGCCTTGACATTACATTACAGACGTTATTCCCCCTGCATTCATATGGTGCAGTTTGCCTTCCATCAGACCTGATCATTAGGATCAATTTGTCAGAGAGCATCTCTTACCTGCCATTCTCTCTGTGGTATAATAGGCTTTCCCTTTGTCACAGATGTCACTGCACAATACAAGTGCTCCCTGCTCATCTCAGTCCTGTCTCCCAGGGAATAATAAGGCAATATCCTCCAATCCATATTTCTCTAATCCGAGGACAGCTACTCAGACAATTAGCTGATATTTAGGTCACAATACCAAATGCCAGCAATTGAACAGAAAAAAAGTATGAATTGCTAGCAGCAAGTCGCTGCTCAACATAGCTCTGTAGAGTAAGTCATATCTTATGACACCCGTAAGATGAGAGAACTTGGAGTGATGGCTGAAACCTGTGTCGACTTGGAGCCAACCCTTCGTCACCCCCTCTCCGTTTTGATCAGTCAGTTTGTCTGTACTTGCACTCCACTATCCCAGCATGCACTGCTGTGCAGGGACGGGATGCCGGATGACTGAAATGGCATCAATATGCTGCAGGGGGGCGATCCACACACACACACACACAGAAACATACACACTCAGGCGTACGCGTGCACACAGAACACACACACACACACACACACACACATACATAGCACTGTGCAGAAGCACGTGCGCGCACACACACACACACACTCACCCCTGCTGTGGCTTTGGCAACCCTCTGTCAGATCCAGCTCTCCCTCTCAAACACAGAACCAAAGCCCTCCAATACAGTCTGCAGTTGGAATACACCAGGGGGTTGCTCCACTAGCGTGTTCATTGGATGAAAAAGTTTGGATTAAAAAAGACTGGTTGACCTAGATAATGTTTTGACTTAAAAGAAATTGGGAGAACTTGGAAGAAAAATAGTAGTCTTGTGTAGGGACTGTGATTTATTACAGTAAATATCCAGTGGGAAGATAACCTTGGTGGAAAGCATATGCAGGACTCACTTGAAAAAGAGATTTTCAATCTCAATGTGACTTTCCTTTATAAAGCATAAATAAAACCAAACCAGAATAAAACCTTCTGTATGTGGCATCTGATAACTGTCTGAAATGCGTGAAGCATTGTTTTTGACAAGTATGAGCATTTTAATTCAGTGCACTGCAGGCTAATAAGACCAGGCTTGTACAGACGGCTCTACTGCTGCAGACACCCAGTTCTCAGAGTGTAAAACAGATGCCGTTTGCATGCCACCCATAACCACACCGTGTTTCCTTGACATCCTCCATGCTTCCCAGAAAGAGACACACACACACACACACACACACACACACACACACACACACAACTGCAATATAATGAGGGTGCACAATGGCTTGTAAAATGGAGCAGCGAGGAGAGAGAGAGCTGGATAGAGGGGGTGAGTTTGGGGGAGGTAGGCTACACCAAATGACCAGAGCCTTTTCTAATTACCGCTGGACCATGGTCAAAATCTGGAGTCCAGGGCTGGCGCAGAGCATGGCGTAACATAGCTAGCAGCGAAGCCTGGCCAGTCCGCTCGTTGCTGCCATCTTGAAGCGTTTAGTTGGCAATGGGGCGACTTGAGCCAGGGAACCATTTCTTTCTGCCTCTCTCACAACACCAGTGTTTACCATGACTCCATAATGAGTATACACACACACCTCAGCAACCCCCTGGAGGCCATTGTAGCGAGGGAAGCAGGTGGTTGTACATGTGCTCCCGTTGGGTAACTGTTTAGTTACATAATAAAGGTATCCTCCATCTTTAAAGAGACGTTACCAGGGTAACATTCAGTGGGGCTCAACCTTACAGAATATACAGATTATAAATATATTAGGTAGAGAATGGTTAAAGTTGGGACATGAGTGGTGAGTACCGATACTAAATCAGTACCAGTAACTTAAATCATTAAGGTCAGAAAGTAACACAGACGTAGATGATGCTGTGCAAAGCTAATCAATCCCAGATAGATCAGACATTTCTAATCAATCCCAGATCAAACATCACTACATTAGTCATAGGTAAAGACCAAGTCAAGCTATTTTGTGAAGTTGCCAGTGAAAGGGAGTTGTGGCGTTTAAGATCCCTCGCCCTTGACACACAAGATCCCTAGATAGGCTACATTAGCAACAATGAACATATAGATATTGCCCACATTTCACGTCTTACATACAGAGTTTGAATACAGCGTCAGTGTAGGGCTTGTCCTTGACCCCCGGGTCTGCTTCCTGTAAGCCTGGAGTTAGTCAAGGACTGTTCTATTCCTTGTGACTGACATAGCTCTACATACAGTCCTATTGTGATTCAGCTATAGTAAATGTTATGTTGCAATGCTGCATACAGTAGTAGTGCCTGTATTCACATAGAGACACTGTAAAGTAGTGCCTGTATTCACATAGAGACACTGTAAAGTAGTGCCTGTATTCACATAGAGACACTGTAAAGTAGTGCCTGTATTCACATAGAGACACTGTAAAGTAGTGCCTGTATTCACATAGAGACACTGTAAAGTAGTGCCTGTATTCACATAGAGACACTGTAAAGTAGTGCCTGTATTCACATAGAGACACTGTAAAGTAGTGCCTTTATTCACATAGAGACACTGTAAAGTAGTGCCTGTATTCACATAGAGACACTGTAAAGTAGTGCCTGTATTCACATAGAGACACTGTAAAGTCGTGCCTGTATTCACATAGAGACACTGTAAAGTCGTGCCTGTATTCACATAGAGACACTGTAAAGTAGTGCCTGTATTCACATAGAGACACTGTAAAGTAGTGCCTGTATTCACATAGAGACACTGTAAAGTAGTGCCTGTATTCACATAGAGAGACTGTAGTTGTGGCCCTTATTCACCGAGTCACTGTTTAGCCTTGCACTCAGAGACCTTCTTATCAATAATGAAAAATAAGCATTCTTCTTTAAAGGTGTGGTAAGTCAGTATGGTATTTGTGCTGCTCTTAACCAAAACCATATCAAAAGATCTGGGAACTGTTTTAGAGATGCCATTTTTAATCTTGTCTTTTTCTTGTTGTGTTGTTCTCAAATCAAATCAAATTTTATTGGCCACATGCGCCGAATACAACAAGTGCAGACATTACAGTGAAATGCTTACTTACAGCCCTTAACCAACAGTGCATTTATTTTTAACAAAAAAGTAAAAATAAAACAACAACAAAAAAAGTGTTGAGAAAAAAAGAGCAGAAGTAAAATAAAATAACAGTAGGGAGGCTATATATACAGGGGGGTACCGGTGCAGAGTCAATGTACGGGGGCACCGGCTAGTTGAAGTAATATGTACAGATTCTGTTGATCTGTTGTCTTTTTCTTGTTGATGTGTTGTTCTGTTGATCTGTTGTCTTTCCTATTTTTTTCTCAAGCAAGGTGGCTAAATGTTATGTATTTGACCTTTACCAGAGATCACTCTGTTGCACTTTTCTTCTAGTTGTAGCTTTCCATTGAGTGATTATCCATCTTTACTTAGTGTGGATAATGTGAGTTGATTATGTTGTACACAACAGCCCTGGATCAAATACATGAAAACAAATGGGTATTTGAACCAGGTCTGATCGACAACAGCCCTTGTATAGACAGTAGAAAGCCTTGATGTAGCCAATAGCTGTGTCTGTTGATCTAATAGAATTTTCTCTCTTTCTCTTCACCTTTCCCAATCCCCCCCACCCTCCACCTCCCTCATTTTAATAACTCATTAACATATGTTATACCCTTATTCGTATCCCCCCCCCCTCTCTCAACCCCGCCACCCCGTTTCCTTTTAACCGGTCTTATTCGTATCCTCCCCCCCCCCCCCCCCTCTCTCTCAACCCCGCCACCCCGTTTCCTTTTAACCGGTCTTGCTTTTGTTTTTGTTCTATCCACCTCGCCACAAAACACACCTTTTTTTTATGTTTTTAATTTCTTCCCTCTTTTTCCACCATGTTCTGTTTGCCACCTGTTATGAACCTTGTGTGTTGGTAACCGCTGGCAGACCCCATAGGCCCTGATGTTGATTTGTATGAACTCTTCCATGCTCCATTCACGCCAGTACCAGACCCCACCCCCATGCTACCTCCCGTGGGCGTACAGTCCTCGGTGCTCAGCCACGACACCATCAAGGTGACCTGGGCCGACAACTCTCTGCCCAAGAACCAGAAGATCACCGACGCCCGCTACTATACGGTGCGCTGGAAGACCAACATCCCCGCCAACACCAAGCTCAAGGTACGGTCACGGCCACCGGGTCCCATTCAAAACAACACAGCTTTTATTGATTCCCTCATGGCTCATTTTAAAGTAGAAGGTGTCATCAGAGCGCAGCATATTATATGTATCCTACTACTGTGCCATTCTAATCATCAAAGTGTTCAGCTATCCCACTATCAGGGTAAGGAATCGATGTAAAGTAATCCCACCCACCAATTACATGAGGTTCAAAACGCCTCACAGTCCTTCCCACAGTCCTTCCCCATCTAAATGCTACACAACAGAGATGTTCACTTTGATAAGTAAATACCAATAGATGAAGCACTGACGTTTATAGTGTCTGCGATAAATTGAATATCTTTAACAAATAAATTGCATTGATTGCACTGGAGTCATTAAGTCAGTGCACTGCATAGTATGGTATAAAACCCAGAAAGACAAACCCTTCAACTAGGTGTAAGAGATGCTCATCCAGGCTTCAGCATCCTGCCCTAGCTCAATTAACATTATTACTTATCCCCCTCAACAAGATTAGGAATGGTGTGTGTGTGTGGTAGAGAGCAGAACACGAATAAAGGGCTGTGTTTCATAAATGATTCAACGAGGACAAGACGGACAGAAGTCTGGGGGATGGGGGCCTGACAGTGCATTCTGAATACGGACTGTTCATACAACACACATCATTCTGATTCAGCAGTTAGTCAATCCCTATACTGAACATAGAGACTGCTTGTATCCATCACCTAACATGGGGACTGTCAAGATTCAGAACATAGAGGTGCTAAAAGGCTAGTCTGGTTATTGAAAGCGCATGTAGATGCTAAAAGGCTAGTCTGGTTATTGAAAGCGCATGTAGATGCTAAAAGGCTAGTCTGGTTATTGAAAGCTTGTGTAATTGCTAAAAGGCTAGTCTGGTTATTGAAAGTTTGTGTAATTGCTAAAAGGCTAGTCTGGTTATTGAAAGCTTGTGTAATTGCTAAAAGGCTAGTCTGGTTATTGAAAGCTTGTGTAATTGCTAAAAGGCTAGTCTGGTTATTGAAAGCTTGTGTAATTGCTAAAAGGCTAGTCTGGTTATTGAAAGTGCATGTAGATGCTAAATGGCTAGTCTGGAGCGACTGCAGTCACTGTTAGCGCAATGCAACACACTGAGGACAACCAGGTGATGTTGATGCTAATGAGCTAATTAGGGGTTAGGGGTCAATTCCATTTCAATTTGGTCTATCCAGGAAGTGAATTGAACTTGAGAATTACCAAAGATCCAGTGAAAATAAATGGAGCTTTTCAAGTCTGAATTAGAATTTTGACTAATCTCTTGGCTGGATTGAAATGGAATTGACCCCAACCCTGTTAGTCACCCTGTTGTTTTGTAGGAAGACGAATGCATTGTTCACACTGGACAATTATTCTCACCTTGATGTGATCGTCCCAGCTGTCAGAAGTGCCTTCCTGTTTCACACAGACACACAGCGTGTACCTACATTATTAAACAGATGGCTCCTCTCCACTCAACTAAAAGGACAGAATGTTTTTCTCTCTGTGACATCCTGGATGACATATATGTCTTGTTTAGTACACTACACGGCGTGGCTAGCATCACTGGAGCAGGCTATTTAGAAAGCTAGGACCTGAACTAGCCTTCACCAGGGGACTAAGACTATCTAGGTACTAGATTAGGCATAGTCTGTTGGCATAGTGAGGAAATGGGCTTAATAAAGTAATAAGACGTATTTTCATCGCTGCATGTCATCTTGTCTTTATTTAAATGGTGTCCACTGGTCTCACATGTTATACCTACTACGTTTCAAGTATTATTTTGGGATGAATAGCCTCTATGTAGTTTATCCGTCATTTGTTTATGTACAGTGCCTTCAGAAAGTATTCATACCCCTTGACTTATTCCACATTTTGAGGTGTTACAGCCTGAATTTAACATTTATTAAATATATTTTTTTTATTACACACAATACCCCATAATGACAAAGTGAAAACAGGTTTTTAGAAATGTTGGCAATTTTATTGAAAATATCTAATTTACATAATAATTCACACCCCTAAGTCAATACTTTTGTAGAAGCACCTTTGAAAGCGATTACAGCTGTGAGTCTTTCTGGGTAATAGTCTAAGAGCTTTCCACACCTGGATTGTGAAACATTTTCCCATTTTTATTATTTTCTAAATTCTTCAAGCTCTATCAAATTAGTTGTTGATCATTGCTATATGGTCTTGCCATAGATTTTCAAGTACTATAGATTTCAGTCAAAGCTGTAACTCGGCCACTCAGGAACATGTCTTCTTGGTAAGCAACCCCAGTGTAGATTTGGCCTTGGGCTTTAGTTATTGTCCTGCTGAAAGGTGAATTCATCTCCCAGTGTCTGGTGGAAAGCAGACTGAATCAGGTTTTCCTCTAGGATTTTGCCTGTGCTTAGCACCATTCAGTAAAAAAATGTATCCTGAAAAACTCCCCAGTCCTTAACATTCGCAAGCTTACCCATAACATGATGCAGCCAACCCATATGCTTGAAAATATGGAGAGTGGTACTCAGTAATGTGTTTGCCCCAAACATAACACTTTGTATTTAGGATAAAAAGTTAATTACTTTGCCACATTTTTTGCAGTATTACTTTAGTGCCTTGTTGCAAACAGGATGCATGTTTTGGAATATTTGTATTATGTACATGCTTCCTTCTTTTCACTCTATCAATTAGGTTAGCATTGTGGAGTAACTACAACATTGTTGATGTATCCTCAGTCTTCTCCTATCACAGCCATTAAACTCTGTTACTGTTTTAAAGTCACCATTGGCCTCATGGTGAAATCCCTGAGTGGTGTCCTTCCTCTCCGGCAACTGAGTTAGGAAGGAGGCCTGTATCTTTGTAGTGACTGGGTGTATTGATACACTATCTAAAGTGTAATTAATAACTTCACCATGCTCAAAGGGATATTCAAAATATTTTTTATTGTGAAACAAACAAGAAATAAGACAAAAAAACTGAAAACTTGAACGTGCATAACTATTCACCCCCCCAAAGTCAATACTTTGTAGAGCCACCTTTTGCAGCAATTACAGCTGCAAGTGTCTTGGAGTATGTCTATAAGCTTGGCACATCTAGCCACTGGGATTTTTGCCCATTCTTCAAGGCAAAACTGCTCCAGCTTCTTCAAGTTGGATGGGTTCTGCTGGTGTACAGCAATCTTTAAGTCATACCACATATTCTCAATTGGATTGAGATCTGGGCTTTGACTAGGCCATTCCAAGACAGTTAAATGTTTCCCCTTAAACCACTCGAGTGTTGCTTTAGCAGTATGCTTAGGGTCATCGTCCTGCTGGAAGGTGAACCTCCGTCCCAGTCTCAAATCTCTGGAAGACTGAAACAGGTTTCCCTCAAGAATTTCCCTGTATTTAGCGCCATCCATCATTCCTTCAATTCTGACCAGTTTCCCAGTCCCTGCCGATGAAAAACATCCCCACAGCATGATGCTGCCACCACCATGCTTCACTGTGGGGATGGTGTTCTCGGGGTGATGAGAGGTATTGGGTTTGCGGCAGACATTTTCCTTGATGGCCAAAAAGCTCAATTTTAGTCTCATCTGACCAGAGTACCTTCTTCCATATGTTTGGGGAGTCTCCCACATGCCTTTTGGCGAACACCAAACGTGTTTACTTATTTTTTTCTTTAAGCAATGGCTTTTTTCTGGCCACTCTTCCGTAAAGCCCAGCTCTGTGGAGTGTACGGCTTAAAGTGGTCCTATGGACAGATACTCCAATCGTCTCTTTGTTGCGCCTCTGATTAATGCCCTCCTTGCCTGGTCCGTGAGTTTTGGTGGGCGGCCGTCTCTTGGCAGGTTTGTTGTGGTGCCATATTCTTTCCATTTTTTAAATAATGGATTTAATGGTGCTCTGTGGGATGTTCAAAGTTTCTAATATTTTTTAATAACCCAACCCTGATCTGTACTTCTCCACAACTTTGTCCCTGACCTGTTTGGAGAGCTCCTTGGTCTTCATGGTGCCGCTTGCTTGGTGGTGCCCCTTGGTGGTGTTGCAGACTCTGGGGCCTTTCAGAACAGGTGTATACAGTGGGGGGAAAAAGTATTTAGTCAGCCACCAATTGTGCAAGTTCTCCCACTTAAAAAGATGAGAGAGGCCTGTAATTTTCATCATAGGTACACGTCAACTATGACAGACAAATTGAGAGAAAAAAAATCCAGAAAATCACATTGTAGGATTTTTAATGAATTTATTTGCAAATTATGGTGGAAAATAAGTATTTGGTCAATAACAAAAGTTACTCAATACTTTGTTATATACCCTTTGTTGGCAATGACACAGGTCAAACGTTTTCAGTAAGTCTTCACAAGGTTTTCACACACTGTTGCTGGTATTTTGGCCCATTCCTCCATGCAGATCTCCTCTAGAGCAGTGATGTTTTGGGGCTGTCGCTGGGCAACACAGACTTTCAACTCCCTCCAAAGATTTTCTATTGGGTTGAGATCTGGAGACTGGCTAGGCCACTCCAGGACCTTGAAATGCTTCTTACGAAGCCACTCCTTCGTTGCCCGGGCGGTGTGTTTGGGATCATTGTCATGCTGAAAGACCCAGCCACGTTTCATCTTCAATGCCCTTGCTGATGGAAGGAGGTTTTCACTCAAAATCTCACGATACATGGCCCCATTCATTCTTTCCTTTACACGGATCAGTCGTCCTGGTCCCTTTGCAGAAAAACAGCCCCAAAGCATGATGTTTCCACCCCTATGCTTCACAGTAGGTATGGTGTTCTTTGGATGCAACTCAGCATTCTTTGTCCTCCAAACACGACGAGTTGAGTTTTTACCAAAAAGTTATATTTTGGTTTCATCTGACCATATGACATTCTCCCAATCCTCTTCTGGATCATCCAAATGCACTCTAGCAAACTTCAGATGGGCCTGGACATGTACTGGCTTAAGCAGGGGGACACGTCTGCACTGCAGGATTTGAGTCCCCGGCGGCGTAGTGTGTTACTGATGGTAGGCTCTGTTACTTTGGTCCCAGCTCTCTGCAGGTCATTCACTAGGTCCCACCATTCTTGTGATCATTTTGACCCCACGGGGTGAGATCTTGCGTGGAGCCCCAGATCGAGGGAGATTATCAGTGGTCTTGTATGTCTTCCATTTCCTAATAATTGCTCCCACAGTTGATTTCTTCAAACCAAGCTGCTTACCTATTGCAGATTCAGTCTTCCCAGCCTGGTGCAGGTCTACAATTTTGTTTCTGGTGTCCTTTGACAGCTCTTTGGTCTTGGCCATAGTAGAGTTTGGAGTGTGACTGTTTGAGGTTGTGGACAGGTGTCTTTTATACTGATAACAAGTTCAAACAGGTGCCATTAATACAGGTAACGAGTGGAGGACAGAGGAGCCTCTTAAAGAAGAAGTTACAGGTCTGTGAGAGCCAGAAATCTTGCTTGTTTGTAGGTGACTAAATACTTATTTTCCACCATAATTTGCAAATAAATTCATTAAAAATCCGACCTGGAGTGGCCTAGCCAGTCTCCAGATCTCAACCCAATAGAAAATCTTTGGAGGGAGTTGAAAGTCTGTGTTGCCCAGCGACAGCCCCAAAACATCACTGCTCTAGAGGAGATCTGCATGGAGGAATGGGCCAAAATACCAGCAACAGTGTGTGAAAACCTTGTGAAGACTTACTGAAAACGTTTGACCTGTGTCATTGCCAACAAAGGGTATATAACAAAGTATTGAGTAACTTTTGTTATTGACCAAATACTTATTTTCCACCATAATTTGCAAATAAATTCATTAAAAATCCGACAATGTGATTTTCTGGATTTTTTTTTCTCAATTTGTCTGTCATAGTTGACGTGTACCTATGATGAAAATTACAGGCCTCTCTCATCTTTTTAAGTGGGAGAACTTGCACAATTGGTGGCTGACTAAATACTTTTTCTCCCTACTGTATATACTGAGATCATTTCACACAGGTGGACTTTATTTAACTCATTATGTGACTTCTGAAGGTAATTGGTTGCACCAGATCTTATTTAGGGGCTTCATAGCGAAGGGGGTGAATACATATGCACGCGCCAACAAGTAATTTTTTTCACCAATTTGGACTATTTTGTGTATGTCCATTACATGAAATCCAAATAAAAATCTATTTAAATTACAGGTTGTAATGCAACAAAATAGGAAAAACGCCAAGGGGGATGAATACTTTTGCAAGGCACTGTATTTAGGCTTGCCATAACAAAGGGGTTGAATACTTTATTGACTCGAGACATTTCAGCTTTTCATTTAATTAATTTGTACTTTGACATTATGGGGTGGAAACACTCTGGTGTGTAGGCCAGTGACAAAAAATCTCAATGTAATAGATTTTAAATTCCGGCTGTAACAAGAAAACGTCCACGGGTGTGAATACTTTCTGAAGGCACTGTATTATTGATTCATGGCTGTGTTTTTGTGCTAAAGATGCATGTAGCAGGTTTCTGCTTTGAAACACTGGTTCCGTTGGTCTTGAGTGCAACTTTGTGGTCAAAGTCTGTACTCTACCTTCCAATATGAACTGTTTGTGTGTGTGTGTGTGTGTGTGTGTGTGTGTGTGTGTGTGTGTGTGTGTGTGTGTGTGTGTTCAGACGGCCAACACCACCAACCTGAGCCACATGGTGACGGGGCTGAAGCCCAACACGCTGTATGAGTTCTCTGTCATGGTGACCAAGGGCAGGAGGACCAGCACCTGGAGCATGACGGCCCAGGGAACCACCTTTGAGACCAGTAAGATCACACACACAGGCATACTGTGTACACACACACACAGGCATACCGTGTACACACACACAGGCATACCGTGTACACACACACACACACACACACACACAGGCATACCGTGTACACACACACACAGGCATACCGTGTACACACACACAGAGGCATACCGAGTACACTCACACACATCAATGAAAGAATCTTCAGTGAAGTACTTGTTTCCGTGTTTTTTAACATGACTACACAGAATATCCTGGTACCCTCAAAGCTGATTGTAGTTGACATTTGTCGTTGACTGCTTTTCTGTAATATGCGGCAGGTCACCTAGTGGTTAGGCCAGTAACCTATAGGTTGCTAGTTCGAATCCCTGAGCCGAAATGTTTTTAAAAATCTGTCAATCTGCCCTTGAGCAAGGCACTTAACCCTAATTGCTCCCGGGTCGCCGTCAATAATGGCTGATCCCATGCCGTGACCCCACTCTCCGAGGGTGTCTCGGGGAGTGGGATATGCAAAAAACACATTTCCATTTCACCACACACTGGTACAGGTTACACACACACACTGGTACAGGTTACACACACACACTGGTACAGGTTACACACACACTGTTACAGATTACACACACACACTGGTACAGGTTACACACACTGGTACAGGTTACACACACTGGTACATGTGTGAAACAGCACTTTAATAAGCAGCCCCTGTTTGATGTCAAAGCCAAGAGTTCTCTCATGAATGTCCTTGTTCCCATACTGCCTTCTCTGTTGTTTGACTTTAACAGTTCCCAGCTCGTCCCCCAAAGATGTGACTGTGGTGAGCAAGGAACTGAAACCACGCACCATCATAGTCAACTGGCAGCCCCCCTCAGAGGCCAATGGAAAAATCACAGGTGAGACCACACACACACACACACACACACACACACACACACACACACACACTCTCCATTATCATGTTTATTCAGTCAGAGAAACAAGTGGTCTGAAACTGTTCTCTAACCTTCTCTCTCTCTCTCCTTTCCCCCCTCTCTCTCTTTCTCTCCCCCATCTCCTCTCCCCCATCTCTCTCTCTCCACTCCCCCATCTCCTCTTCTCCCATCTCTTGCTCTCTCCTTTCCCCATCTCTCTCTTTCTCTCCCCATCTCCTCTCCTCCCATCTCTCGCTCTCTCCTTTCCCCCATCTCTCTCTTTCTCTCCCCCATCTCCTCTCCCCCATCTCTCTCTCTCCTCTCCCCCATCTCTCTCTCTCTCCTCTCCCCCATCTCTTTCTCTCCTCTCCCCCATCTCTCTCTCCTCTCCCCTCCCCATCTCTCACTCTCCACTCCCCCATCTCTCTCTTTCTCTCCCCATCTCCTCTCCTCCCATCTCTCGCTCTCTCCTTTCCCCCATCTCTTTCTCTCCCCCATCTCCTCTCCCCCATCTCGCTCTCTTTCCTCTCCCCATCTCTCGCTCTCTCCTCTCCCCATCTCTCGCTCTCCTCTCCCCCATCTCTCTCTCTCTCCTCTCCCCATCTCTCTCTCCTCTCCCCATCTCTCTCTCTCCTCTCCCCATCTCTCTCTCTCCTCTCCCCATCTCTCTCTCTCCTCTCCCCATCTCTCTCTCTCCTCTCCCCATCTCTCTCTCTCCTCTCCCCATATCTCTCTCTCCTCTCCCCCATCTCTCGCTCTCCTCTCCCCCATCTCTCTCTCTCCTCTCCCCCATCTCTCTCTCTCCTCTCCCCATCTCTCGCTCCCCTCTCCCCCATCTCTCTCCCCTCTCCCCCATCTCGCTCCCCTCTCCCCCATCTCGCTCCCCTCTCCCCCATCTCTCGCTCCCCTCTCCCCATCTCTCGCTCCCCTCTTCCCCATCTCGCTCCCCTCTTCCCCATCTCTCTCCCCCCTCTCCCCCATCTCGCTCCCCTCTTCCCCATCTCTCTCCCCTCTCCCCATCTCTCTCCCCTCTCCCCATCTCTCTCCCCATCTCTCTCCTCTCTCCCCATCTCTCGCTCCCCTCTCCCCCTTCTCGCTCCCCTCTCCCCCTTCTCGCTCCCCTCTCCCCCTTCTCGCTCCCCTCTCCCCCATCTCTCGCTCCCCTCTCCCCCATCTCTCGCTCCCCTCTCCCCCATCTCTCGCTCCCCTCTCCCCCATCTCTCGCTCCCCTCTCCCCCATCTCTCGCTCCCCTCTCCCCCATCTCTCGCTCCCCCATCTCTCTCTCTCCTCTCCCCATCTCTCTCTCCCCTCTCTGTCTCTCTCTCTCTCCTCTCCCCATCTCTCTCTCCTCTCCCCATCTCTCTCTCTCCTCTCCCCCATCTCTCTCTCTCCTCTCCCCCATCTCTCTCTCTCCTCTCCCCCATCTCTCTCTCTCCTCTCCCCATCTCTCTCTCCTCTCCCCATCTCACTTCTCCTCTCCCCATCTCACTTCTCCTCTCCCCATCTCTCTCTCCCCTCTCCCCCATCTCTCTCCCCTCTCTCCATCTCTCTCCCCTCTCCCCCATCTCTCTCCCCTCTCTCCATCTCTCTCCCCTCTCCCCCATCTCTTTCCCCTCTCCCCCATCTCTCTCCCCTCTCCCCCATCTCTTTCCCCTCTCCCCCATCTCTCTCCCCTCTCCCCCATCTCTCTCCCCTCTCCCCCATCTCTCTCCCTCCTCTCCCCATCTCTCTCTCCTCTCTCCTCATCTCCCTCTCCCCTCCTCCCATCTCGCTCTCCCCTCTCCCCATCTCTCTCTCCTCTCCCCATCTCTCTCTCCCTCTCCCCATCTCTCTCCTCTCCCCATCTCACTTCTCCTCTCCCCATCTCTCTCTCCCCTCTCCCCCATCTCTCTCCCCTCTCTCCATCTCTCTCCCCTCTCCCCCATCTCTCTCCCCTCTCTCCATCTCTCTCCCCTCTCCCCCATCTCTTTCCCCTCTCCCCCATCTCTCTCCCCTCTCCCCCATCTCTTTCCCCTCTCCCCCATCTCTCTCCCCTCTCCCCCATCTCTCTCCCCTCTCCCCCATCTCTCTCCCTCCTCTCCCCATCTCTCTCTCCTCTCTCCTCATCTCCCTCTCCCCTCCTCCCATCTCGCTCTCCCCTCTCCCCATCTCTCTCTCCTCTCCCCATCTCTCTCTCCCTCTCCCCATCTCTCTCCTCTCCCCATCTCTCTCTCTCTCCTCTCCCCTATCTCTCTCTCTCCTCTCCCCCATCTCGCTCTCTCCCTCTCCTCTCCCCCATCTCGCTCTCTCCCCCTCCTCTCTCCTCTCACCCATCTCGCTCGCTCTCTCTCTCCTCTCCACCCATCTCGCTCTCTCTCTCCTCTCCTCCCATCTCTCTCTCCTTTCCCCCATATCGTTCTCACCTCTCCCCCTCCTCTCCCCCATCTCACTCTCTCCCCCCCCTCTCTCTCCTCCCCCCTCTCTCTCTCTCCTCTCTCCCATCTCTCTCTCTCCTCTCTCCCATCTCTCTCTCTCCCATCTCTCTCTCTCCCCCCATCTCCCCGCTCCACTAGGCTACATCATCTACTACAGTACTGATGTGAATGCGGAGGTACATGACTGGGTGATAGAGCCAGTGGTGGGCAACAGGTTGACCCACCAGATCCAGGAGCTGACTCTGGACACCACCTACTACTTCAAGATCCAGGCCCGTAACTCCAAGGGCATGGGCCCCATGTCAGAGGCCGTACACTTCCGCACCCCCAAGAGTAAGTGGAGGGGGAAACCCTTGGAGGTTGATAGGCTCTGAAAGGTTGAACATTGGGATGAGTGTATTAACTGTTCTTATTGGTCGAGTTATTAATATGCGTTATTATGGGCTGAATGGTCTGTCAAGATTCAAATAATTATCTTAGCTTCTCTTCACTGGTAGCAGGCTGCATTCTCAATCCCCTTTCTATAGATGCTGGCAAAGAACATACCATTCTGTTGGGCCGAGCCTACCCTGTCTCTTTCTCTTTCTCTCTCTCTCTCCCCCTCTCTATCTCTTTCTCTTTCTTTCCCCCTCTCCTTCTCTCTCTCTCAATCTCTCTCTCCTTTATTGGTGTTCACACTTGCTTGCCTGCCCCTCCAATGCTGCACTCTTTACCTCTCTCTCTCTCTCTCTCTCTCTCTCTCTCTCTTTCTCTGCTCTCTGCTCTCCTTACCGCCTCTAACCAGTGTTTGCTTTGTACTTTCTTTCCCTGGCTACTGTCTCCTTTGGGCTGTTTAGCTGAATCCTCTGACAAAATGGCTAATGACCAAGGTAATTCCCTCTTCCCTTCCATTCACTTCTTCTCAATGATGACTGATTGACTGTGCAGATTGTTTTCTTTTTCCTCACTCACGTGCCTAAAGCCCTTCATCTGCGTTCTGCTAAGGTGAATATGTCCGGTAATATTTCATTAACTGGGTGTAATGACTGGTGGTTGTGTCTCCTCTCTCTCAGCCAATTTACCAGTTAAACCAGGAAGTCACCAACCACCTCTTGACCATGGCTTTGGGTCTCCACACGGTAATGGCCTTTTCAGGTCACCATTGTCCATTCTGATTTGATCAACTCAATTGGCCGCAGTGTGGGTCCATTTCATTCCACCTCATAAATGGTTTTTAGTGTGAATAGGTCTTTGTTCAGTTCCTGTTCCACGGTACATTGGATTCATTTCCAGATTGAAGCTGAAATGGAATTGAGCACTAATGTCTTTCTCAGCTAAGATAGTGTGCAGGAACTGAACAAAACCCTATTCACATAAGAAGTCATGCTAACACTTTATTTGGATTTTTCTAAGTAGATGGTGTGTAGATGTTCAATAACTGTCAACAACATGTCAACTAACTATCCACTAACCCTAGCCCTAACCCTAAACTTAACCCTTACCCTAGCCCTAACATCTAACCTAACCCTAACTGTAACCTTAGCAAGCATTTGCTTATCAACATATATTTTGTTGATAGTATGACCATCTGTAGAGCATCTATATGGGACTATCCAAATAAAGTGTGACGGAAGTAATTCATGAGATAGAATCTAACCCAAACCCCTTACACAAGTCTCCTATTGGTCTGAAATATTAGTCATCATTCTAAAAGGAGTGTAATGGGAAATGTATGTCTCTACATGAATGAATGAATTAAAACACAAACAAAATAATTGTTATATACACTAATTGATCTCCAATGAGGACATTAATTCGTATGTGGATAAATAGGATTTTCTTTCTCACCTCTCCGGTCCAGGAAAACCAGGAATTAAAGGCAGCGGGGACACCCACATCCTGGTCATCATCATCATCGTCTCTGTGGGAGCGTTCACCATCATCGTGGTGGTTGTGGGGGCCTTCCTCTGCACACGACGCACCACCTCCCACCAGAAAAAGTGAGCCGATCCGCCACATCAATAATGTCCCTAAGGTCACGAATGTCCCAGCCAATACCAGACCAACAACACAGGGTTATAACACACACACAGAACATCTGAGATGAGCTTGACATCTATCTATAGACTATCTCCTTTCCTTCTGTTATCCTTCTCTTTCCTCTCCCTACCACTCCACTTTATACCCCCCTTTCAACCAACACCTCACCCCCCCTTTTCAACCAACACCTCACCCCCCCTTTTCAACCAACACCTCACCCCCCCTTTTCAACCAACACCTCACCCCCCCTTTTCAATCAACATCTCACCCCCCCTTTTCAACCAACACCTCACCCCCCCCTTTTCAACCAACACCTCACCCCCCCTTTTCAACCAACATCTCACCCCCCCCCTTTTCAACCAACACCTCACCCCCCCTTTTCAACCAACACCTCACCCCCCCTTTTCAACCAACACCTCACCCCCCCTTTTCAACCAACACCTCACCCCCCCTTTTCAACCAACATCTCACCCTCCCCCTTTTCAACCAACACCTCACCCCCCCTTTTCAACCAACACCTCACCCCCCCTTTTCAACCAACATCTCACCCTCCCCCTTTATAACCAACACCTCACCCCCCCTTTCCCTCTTCTCTATCTCATAGGAAGCGGGCGGCCTCCAAGTTGTCCAACAGCTCCCACAAGTACAAGGGCAACTCCAAGGACCTGAAGCCTCCAGACCTATGGATCCACCACGAGCGGCTGGAGCTCAAGCCCATTGACAAGTCCCCTGAGCCCAACCCGGTGATGACTGACACCCCCATCCCCCGCACCTCGCAGGACATCAACACCGTGGACCCCAGCCTGGACAACAGCCTGCTGCAGAGACGGAATTCCTACCGAGGTCAGATTGATGTAGTCAGTTTGGGGATTGGTTTGTCTGTGTTTTGAAGAGGCAATGTCTTTGTCGTTGTCATGCTAAACATTTCCTGCTTTTCATACATTTAACATTTCATACATTGGTTAGTGGTGATCCTTCCCTCTAAACACAAACACAGCCTCACGACTGTTGAGTCACAGATTTCTCTCAGGAGCCAGATTACCGAACCCTTCGATTTTTCCTGTCAATCCAAGCACAATTAGATATATTTTCAAACGTTCTTCGTTCAGAGTCACTAGCAATAGTGATCAAGGCAAAACTCTGACTTGCAGGCCACGAATCAGAAGACAGCATGTCTGCACTGGCAGGGCGCCGTGGGATGCGGCCTAAAATGATGATGCCCTTCGATACGCAGCCCCCCCAGCGTAAGTGTGTGTGTGTGTGTGTGTGTGTGTGCGCGCACGCCGTGTGAATGAATATGTGTGTGGGTTCTGTGCTCTCACTGGTCAATAGAAATACTATTTACCACTCAGACTATCGTACTGGGCAGCTCAAAGGAATATCATCTTCTGGTTTCTTCCTCCCATGATGATGCACTACAGTCAATAGAATGGGAGCACTACAGTCAATAGAATGGGAGCACTACAGTCAATAGAATGGGAGCACTACAGTCAATAGAATGGGAGCACTACAGTCAATAGAATGGGAGCACTACAGTCAATAGAATGGGAGCACTACAGTCAATAGAATGGGAGCACTACAGTCAATAGAATGGGAGCACTACAGTCAATAGAATGGGAGCACTACAGTCAATAGAATGGGAGCACTACAGTCAATAGAATGGGAGCACTACAGTCAATAGAATGGGAGCACTACAGTCAATAGAATGGGAGCACTACAGTCAATAGAATGGGAGCACTACAGTCAATAGAATGGGAGCACTACAGTCAATACAGTCAACACGTTATTCTATAGGATCTGTTTCTATGTTTTAGCCTTCATCTCATTTCAGTTTTCTAACACATTCATGGCTACCAAATTACGCTGCCAATTCAAAAGTACACCAGACCCACTCTGTGGAGGTGTTGTATATGTGTGTATGGTTAAATAGTACTGCTTCATGGTGTCACTATGAACCTGGCCTCTCCATGGTGTGTGTGTGAGTGTATTTGAACAGCACTGCTTCCACACCCCTTCGTCAGCGCGGCTGGTTAAATGTTGTGTTGTCTCTGTGTGTGTGTATGTGTGTTCATTCACAGCCGTGATTAGCGCTCATCCCATCCATTCCCTTGATAACCATCACCACCATTATCACACGGGCAGCCTGGCATCCCCGACACGCAGCTACCTCCATCACCACCAGGGCAGTGCCCACCTGCGCCCGCATACCTGCGCCACCCCCATCTCCCATCTAGACAGGGTGGACTCCACAGGTGAGAGACCACTGCCACCTGCAGGACAGCGGAGGGGTTACATGCGGGCAGCTCGTCGTTCTCTGTCTGTCTTTCTGTCCTGATTCTGAGGAAGAACACAGGACCGTTATCTTTCATGTCCATCCTCTTATCTGTGGGTCCACTGTGGGGCTGTCACATCTTATCTGTGGGTCCACTGTGGGGCAGTCTCATCCTCTTATCTGTGGGTCCACTGTGGGGCGGTCTCATCCTCTTATCTGTGGGTCCACTGTGGGGCGGTCTCAACCTCTTATCTGTGGGTCCACTGTGGGGCTGTCACATTCCATTGTTCTCGTGGCCTCGTCCACTACTCACTCACCCATACTCAGTGTGTGACTTGCTAGTTAAATAAAGGTAAAACTAATAAAATGTAATGTATAATACATGAAACCAGTCATGACACCTTTGAGGGTTGCAGAATCAAACAACCTTGATAACACATTTATTACACACCAGTGTTCCATATTTTTCACTAAACTCCATCACGCTTCATCATAACATTGATATTAACATCTCTTTCTCAAAAGCCTTATTTATGGACACTACAACGCTAGAACCCAGGCTATACACATACTGTTTCATACACAATATCCACTGACCTGTCCCCCCCACACTCCTTTTTGTGACTGCAGAGTCGGTGAGGAACACCCCCAGCGCAGAGCCCCTCCCGCCCCAGGCCCAGCCCCCCTGCTCAGCAGAGCACCAGCACCCTCATCCGGACCCCGAGGGCAGCTACCACGGCTCCACGGCCAACGACGATGAGCCCAGCGCCAGCGGCAGCTACTGCAGCGCCGGCCAGCCCCCCACCGCCCATGTGCGTCCCACGCACCCCCTCAAGAGCTTTGCCGTGCCCGCCGGCCCCGCGGCCAACTTCGAGTCGCCTGCCCTGCCCAGCACGCCACTGCTTACTCAGACTGGTGAGGAGCGCGCGCACACACACACACACACACACACACACACACACACACACACACACACACACACACAATGCACATCATGTACTGTACACACACACACACACAGACAATATACATCATGTACTGTACACACACACACACACACAGACAATATACACTGCTCAAAAAAATAAAGGGAACACTAAAATAACACATCCTAGATCTGAATGAAATAATCTTATTAAATACTTTTTTCTTTACATAGTTCTACTGACAACAAAATCACACAAAAATTATCAATAGAAATCAAATTTATCAACCCATGGAGGTCTGGATTTGGAGTCACACTCAAAATTAAAGTGGAAAACCACACTACAGGCTGATCCAACTTTGATGTAATGTCCTTAAAACAAGACAAAATGAGGCTCAGTAGTGTGTGTGGCCTCCACGTGCCTGTATGACCTCCCTACAACGCCTGGGCATGCTCCTGATGAGGTGGTGGATGGTCTCCTGAGGGATCTCCTCCCAGACCTGGACTAAAGCATCTGCCAACTCCTGGACAGTCTGTGGTGCAACGTGGCGTTGGTGGATGAAGCGAGACATGATGTCCCAGATGTGCTCAATTGGATTCAGGTCTGGGGAACGGGCGGGCCAGTCCATAGCATCAATGCCTTCCTCTTGCAGGAACTGCTGACACACTCCAGCCACATGAGGTCTAGCACTGTCTTGCATTAGGAGGAACCCAGGGCCAACCGCACCAGCATATGGTCTCACAAGGGGTCTGAGGATCTCATCTCGGTACCTAATGGCAGTCAGGCTACCTCTGGCGAGCACATGGAGGGCTGTGCGGCCCCCCAAAGAAATGCCACCCCACACCATGACTGACCCACCGCCAAACCAGTCATGCTGGAGGATGTTGCAGGCAGCAGAACGTTCTCCACGGCGTCTCCAGACTCTGTCACGTCTGTCACATGTGCTC
This sequence comes from Coregonus lavaretus, assembly GCF_964263955.1. Lineage (NCBI taxonomy): Eukaryota > Metazoa > Chordata > Actinopteri > Salmoniformes > Salmonidae > Coregonus > Coregonus lavaretus. Next base: position 30,253,301 of record NC_140024.1, read on the forward strand.
AGTGTGATCCTGCTTTCATCTGTGAAGAGCACAGGGCGCCAGTGGCGAATTTGCCAATCTTGGTGTTCTCTGGCAAATGCCAAACGTCCTGCACGGTGTTGGGCTGTAAGCACAACCCCCACCTGTGGACGTTGGGCCCTCATACCACCCTCATGGAGTCTGTTTCTGACCATTTGAGCAGACACATTCACATTTGTGGCCTGCTGGAGGTCATTTTGCAGGGCTCTGGCAGTGCTCCTCCTGCTCCTCCTTGCACAAAGGCGGAGGTAGCAGTCCTGCTTCTGGGTTGTTGCACTCCTACGGCCTCCTCCACGTCTCCTGATGTACTGGCCTGTCTCCTGGTAGCGCCTCCATGCTCTGGACACTACGCTGACAGACACAGCAAACCTTCTTGCCACAGCTCGCATTGATGTGCCATCCTGGATGAGCTGCACTACCTGAGCCACTTGTGTGGGTTGTAGACTCCGTCTCATGCTACCACTAGAGTGAAAGCACCGCCAGCATTCAAAAGTGACCAAAACATCAGCCAGGAAGCATAGGGACTGAGAAGTGGTCTGTGGTCACCACCTGCAGAACCACTCCTTTATTGGGGGTGTCTTGCTAATTGCCTATAATTTCCACCTGTTGTCTATTCCATTTGCACAACAGCATGTGAAATGTATTGTCAATCAGTGTTGCTTCCTAAGTGGACAGTTTGATTTCACAGAAGTGTGATTGACTTGGAGTTACATTGTGTTGTTTAAGTGTTCCCTTTATTTTTTTGAGCAGTGTACATCATGTACTGTACACACACACAATATACATAATGTACTGTACACACACACACACACAATATACACAATGTACTGTACACACACACAATGCACATCATGTACTGCACACACACACCCACACACAATGCACATCATGTACTGTGTACACACACAATGCACATCATGTACTGTACACACACACCCACACACAATGCACATCATGTACTGTACACACACACACACACACACAATATACATAATGTACTGTACACACACACAATGCACATCATGTACTGTACACACACACACACACACACACAATATACATAATGTACTGTACACACACACAATGCTCATCATGTACTGTACACACACACACACACACCATGCACATCATATACTGTACACACACACACACAATGCACATCATGTACTGTACACACATACATACACACACACACACACACACACACACACTGCACATCATGTACTGTACACACACACACACACACACAATGCACATCATGTACTGTACACACATACACACACATACACAATGCACATAATGTACTGTACACACACACACACACACACAATGCACATCATGCATAAGGCGTTGGGCCACCAAGAGCAGCCAGAACAGAAATTCAATAATTTGGTGTTTCGTTGATGGTGGTGGAAACGCTATGTCAGGCACCGCTCCAGAATCTCCCGTAAGTGTTGGTTTGGGTTGAGATCTGGTGACTGAGACACACACACACCCTATGCTCCTTTGAGACCCCTGTTTCAAAGACATCTCTTCTTCCATCCATGGTAGCCAAAATAATGGCCAACTGGACGTTTTTAGACATGACCCTAAGCATGATGGGTAGTTAATTGCTAAATGAACTCAGGAACCACACCTGTGTAGAAGCACCTGCTTTCAATATAATGTGTACTTTGTATCCCTCATTTACTCAAGTGTTTCCTTTATTTGGGCAGTTACCTGTACATGTGCTTTACACCCCCAAACTGCAGATTAAGATCCTCTGTTGGTAGAGCTTCTAGAGAAAGGAGAACATTATAGAAGATGATGAGTAGTGATTCCCTCTAACTGTCTCTCTCTGTCTCTGTGTCTGTCTCTCTGTCTCTGTGTCTGTGTCTCTGTCTCTGTGTCTGTTTCTGCGTCTCTGGCTGGCTGTCTGGCTGTCTGTCTGGCTGTCTGTCTGGCTCACTGTCTGTCTCTGTGTGTGTCTGTCTGTCTCTGTCTCTCTCTCTCTTTCTGTCTGTCTCTGTCTCTCTGTCTCTGTCTCTCTGTCTCTGTCTTTTTCTGTCTGTCTCTGTCTCTCTCTCTCGGTCTCTCTCTCTGTCGCTCTGTCTCTGTCTCTCTCTGTGTGTCTCTCTGTCTCTGTCTCTCTCTGTCTCTCTCTCTCTGTCTCTCTCTCTGTCGCTCTGTCTCTCTGTTTCTGTCTCTCTCTCTGTCTCTCTGTGTGTCTGTCTGTCTGTCAGGGCCCCAGCTCCACTCAGTAAAGACAGCCTCCATCGGCACACTGGGCAGGATGCGCCCCCCCATGCCAGTCACTGTGCCCAGTGCCCCAGACGTGCCCGAGACCAGCAAGATGCTGGAGGATGTAGACAACGTGAGTACTGCTCCCCCTCAGGTCTTAGTGTAGAAAGGCTACAACATGCCAATGTCTGGTTATGACCGTTAAATCAGCTGGCATATCATGTAATGTTGGTTGTTATTGTAGTTTGTACATACTTTAAATACGTACCAGGAAGTACACATTAATTACTATGTCATTTTGGGGTAAAAACCTGGTCAGAGATCAATCAAGCCCATTGAACTAGTGAATACATTCCAAGAGCATGTCATGTTTCTTTTTGGACACATTTGGACACAATCCTAAATGACATGGACATTGATTTTAATCACATTTCTGTCTCCTTTCTCTCTGTTATTCTTTGCAACTTGCTGCCTCCCTCACTGTTTTATGGTGTTATCGTTGGCCGCTTGTGATCATTGATATTATTGCATCCAATTTCTAATAATTCCTCTAAACCTATTGGAATGGTTTTGCACATGCATCGATGTCTTGCCCCCTTTCAATGCCTTAACATAATGGTTGGCTGTTGATGCTGCTTTATTTGTCTTTGATTTCGCTTCATGCTGCAGTCCCATTGACCCATTCCTCACACCCACCCACCCCACCTACCCTATCTTTTGTAAACCTCATTACTCCCACCCCCTCCAAAAACAAACTGACCCTTTCCTTCCCTCTCCTTCCCTTCCCCAGGTCCTTGCCTCCCTCCCCTCCTGCTCCTCCCTTGCCCCCCGCAGTAACCCTGTTCCTTTCCCTCAGAGCTACGAGCCTGATGAGTTGACAGAGGAGATGGCCCACCTAGAGGACCTGATGAAGGACCTGAACGCCATAACCACAGCCTGAGAACCACGCGCCCACTCACCACGCTGCTCACACACACATACAGGCAGAAACACAAACACACACACACACAAACAAATCCAGGTAGTGACACACACACAGACAGGCAGGAACACACACACAGCCAGCCCTCAGCAAACTGGGAGCCCGATGCCCGGATACAACATGGATACCATCCATGGATCCAACACACCCCCTCAAGAAAAAAGAAAAAAAATCAAAACTGAAACTTTTGGCTTACCTTGCTCAGTCTCAGGAAGGAGATGGCCATTTAAAAAACGAGACAGTTCACCTTTTTATGAAGAAACATTCTCAGAGACGATATCGAACATTGGTCGCTTTCAACCAGAAGATTGTGAATTTTCGCAGCAAAAAAACTTTAATGAATCAGAAGGTTGTTCTCATACTTTGTTTGCCGGGGAGACCGCGCCTATGGTTGCCGGGGAGACCGCGCCTATGGTTGCCGGGGAGACCGCACCGACAGACATCATATTGCGATTCCAAGTCAAGAGGAAGAGTCAAATATGGCGGTATTTCAAGTTGGTGCTCATGGAGCACAATCTAAACACAGTGTTTAATTAGTGTCACTTATTTGTTCATTTTTGTATATCTATTGGCCTGTTTCAGTGAAGTGAACATTGGACAACAGCCCCCTATTTCCATAAAAGCGGTCATTTTATAGCTATCATTTTGATCCAATGATGTCTGTTTTCCCTACTCTGTGTTATATATTGTGCCAAGTATTTTATTATTTTCTAATATGTCATGTATTATTTTTTTATATACATATCCGTATAGATATGTACATATGTTTTTAAAAACGGCCTCATTCTTTTCCCCCAGCCCATCATTTAATTTTATTTTATTTGGGAGGAGAGTGACAAAATAGACTCTCAAACACTCACTTTTCATATCTTATGGGGAGATGCCTTGCGTGTTATTAAATTACATTTGAATGGATTCTTGCATTCTCTGGCATTGTGTTGCCCCTTTGTACATTGAAATGTTCCGTCTTTTTTTGTTTATGGGAGCTCCGTTTCTAGAAGCCTTACGAAACATGTCCGTACGTTTACATTCGAGATGACTGTGCCCTCTGTTGACGTTCTCCAGTTACACTGTGACCCCTCTGACACGCAGTCACCACTCTCAGGCCAGGCTGGCCTTGGAGTGCCAGGTAGTAGGGCTTGTTAGCTGGTGACCCTTCAGAACCATCTGTGGGACATGAACCCTCCAGAGGCAGCTGGACTCGGGGTGCCTCACCCCACAATCACACATCCTACCCAGTCAGTCGTTTCAATGGAATGGCAATATATCAAATGAAAGTGCTATGAAATGGATGCCTTGTTTCCAAGAGCCAATATTTGGTTGAAGAGGTCTGTTTTTTGCTCTTTATCTCTCTCTCTCTCTGTCATGTGAAAAACAGGTTTTTCAATCAAGGATGTGTTTACTGTTATCTGAGGTATCTGAAAGAAACACTGCATCATCGCTCTTTTTAAATGCTACTTGCAACGATGTCGGCCTATTGAATGGGACTCCCAGATTCAGATTTCTTTTTTTTTCTTTTTTTTTATACATGTAGTTTGTTTTGTATGAAGAAAAATAAAATTGTTCTGTACACAATTCCAATGTAAAAAGGAAAAAAAATTAAAATATGTTCATGTAAGAAGCTAGTTTTTCATCTGCCCTCTTACCCAAAGAAATGTGTCATTGCAATCCTAGTTACATGCTCTACTTTTGTGAATACCATGTTTCTCATAATGTACATCGTCATGAATGTCAAAATAACTGTAAGAGATTTTACTTATGGATACAAAAGGAACATGTAAAAACAAAAACAAAAAAGTGGAACGGAGGGAAAGAAAGACAGGACGTTGGGAATAACCTATTAAGACAGGACGTTGGGAATAACCTATTAAGACAGGACGTTGGGAATAACCTATTAAGACAGGACGTTGGGAATAACCTATTAAGACAGGACGTTGGGAATAACCTATTAAGACAGGACGTTGGGAATAACCTATTAAGACAGGACGTTGGGAATAACCTATTAAGACAGGACGTTGGGAATAACCTATTAAGACAGGACGTTGGGAATAACCTATCAAGTTGTAGACAGTCAAGCCTGTATTGCACTTTTTCACAATTTTCTGAAAAAAAAAAACTTTTCTTCCATATCTTGTGTTTTAAATATAAAAGCTATGTTTATGTAACGTAGTGTCCTAGGTTAGCAGCAGGCAGCTGGTCTTGTGTTAATGTTAATTTGCTTCTGAGATCAGAAATTGAGCGGCAGGTTTTACTGTGCTGCTGATGAGGAATTCTGTTGCTTGTTTCTGTACAGAGATCTCTTTGCTTTCTGTAGAATATTCTGTGGCTTTTTTAAAAAAGAAATCAAAATGTTTGACAAAAAAAAACGTTATTTTTTATTTTTATTGGTGCTCTTATACATTGTGTATACAACTATTATGAATACTAACAAAGTTGAAGTTTCTACCTGTCTGTTTTGTCATGTATGTCGTATTTTCTTGTGTGTGGGGGCGTCAATCGATTTCTCCTTAAAACTTTAATGGGTTACTTACTGCCTGCCCTTCAGATAATGCTCTGATCCAAACCAACCTATGTACACAGCCTGGTCTCATAGACTAGGCGTAACATAGTAAATATAAATCCGGGAAACTCAAATTAGTATGATATGTTATGTTTGATATGGTTACATAAGACCGATGGTTACCTAAGGCAAAAATGAAAGTAGGGTGGTTGGTCGGGGTGGATGGATGGGCGTTATAAGGCAAACGTCTAGGATGTACGTACAGAATAATACGAAATGCTCTGAGACCAGGTTGATGTACACATCATGCCGTACTTATTCTCTATACTACTCACTGTAGCTCTGCTTTATACCGGTAACCAGTCATTGACCTGTTGGCACAGGCAACACTTTCACATACTGAGAGTAAACCATATATAGGCTGTGGTATGATTGTCAATGGAACGAGGTGACCTGAGGAGACGTTGACATTGCCACTTTGATCAAAAAGCCGCTAGACTTGTTCCCTTAGCCTGGTCCTAGATCTGAAAATACGCTTAGCAGCTTCATTGCAGCCATTGTCAAGCCAAAACAAATACAGAAATCCAAATAAACTAGTCAAGCCAACAAGATAAGGCTAATGCCTTTTAAATTAGCCAAGCCAGTGGAAATACCTGAGATGCATGCAGGTAAGAAGATGTGCACGTTTATGGGCCTGAAGAACAGTATCAGAACTAACCAGTGAATATCTGCAGTAAATCCAGATCTCTGTGAAGCTCAGTGTTAATGGGGAGGAGAGTGAAGGAGGACTGTCAGGACTGAAGATACTCAAGGCAAAGAGAGAGCGAAAGGACAAAGCTCTTGCGTCTATATAAGGAGGGGGGGGGGGGGGGGGGGGGCAGGGGATGTTGTTGATTGAGTGAGGTCAATTCTGGTGACTTTTTTTTAAAGGACATTCTACTCGAATGAGAATTAAATAGTTATCTTCCTTTGAAACCCATCTGAAAATCGAGGACAGTTAAATTTGATCTCTATATTGACCTCAAATGATTTGGCTAGCATATCGTTACTGTATTTTACCTATCAATTATTAAATCTATTAATAGGGTTGGCCACAAATGCGTAGAATGTGGCAAATCCTTCATCAGCAAGGCAAACCTGGTCAGTCATCAGGACTCACACAGGGAAGAAACCATACAGATGTTCAGTGTGCAGCAAATGCTTTTCTAACGCAAGCTATTTGAATCTTCATCATATAATAAATTGGTGTAAACAATGTTGCAAATCCTTCAGTCAGAGGTCAAACCTTGTTAAGCATGTGAAGACTCACACAGGTGAGAAATCACATCAATGCGAATAATGTGGCAAATCATTGAGGCGAGGCCAAACTGGCCCCATGACTTCGATCCAAATCTGTAATTTTCAATGGTTTCTCAATGGAAGTCATACGTTGACGGTCAGCAGAGATGACGCGTCCATAACCATACAATTTCCATCCATTTTCACGTACAAAAATGTCCGAGTTTAACTTTTGACGGGGCGACGGATACGTAACAATCCGTTTAGCCAATTAGAAAAGAGCAGGCGTTTTACGTCACACACTCCACACGGAACAAAAATAATCTGTTTGAATTTGGTGTCCTTTCTCCACGGATCAGTCTGGCTTTGACCTTATAGTCAGAGCGGACACCTGGTCAAGCATGACATTTCACACAGGGGAGAAATCATTTTGCTGCAATGAATGTGGTTCATGCTACACCAGAAATTCAAGTCTTACAAGCATATTGTGCTTTACGTGTGGAAAATGGTATCAGTCAATTCACTGAAGAGAAACTATTTTGTTGTCATGACTGTGGCAATCTTCCACAACAAGGGGAACCTTGACAAAAATATATTGCTGTCGTAAATGTGGTAAATGCTTTAGACAACAGTACACTGATGGGCATATCAACAGACACATTGAAGAAAGAATACAGAGAATGGATTTACTCTGATTAAAAACCATACAAATAAAAAAAAAGTGCCAAATGTGGTCGGTCCTCTGTAGCTCAATTGGTAGAGCATGGCGCTTGTAACGCCAGGGTAGTGGGTTCGATTCCTGGGACCACCCATACGTAAAAATGTATGCGCACATGACTGTAAGTCGCTTTGGATAAAAGCGTCTGCTAAATGGCATATTAATTAATATTATTAATTAATATTAATTATATTAAAATGTTTCTACAAAGGGAGTCTGGTTAGGCTCACTCAGTTAATGTCTGATTAAAGGTTTTTTCTCTTACACTGTAGGGCTACATTTGAACTTTTATCTGTTTTCAAAGGACACATTTGTGTCATCAATAAGAATCATTGTTCAGTAAATAAGTCTTGATTAAAAAAATTAATAATTGAATGATAATTTTAGAGCTATTCCCTTTGTTTTATCAAACTGTTAATTTGGCAGGACTCTAGAGAACAGAGGGCGTTTCTCCTAACAAATACCTGTAGAGGATCACTTTCACAGCCCAATTTTCTTATTGCTCTGTCAAAATGCTTTTTAAATGCATGCTTCTTTGATTCCTTCCTCCTTCCATTGGTGAAAGCTGTAAGGACCATTGCTTTCACCTGTCCAAATTAGTGGTTAATTCAAGAAGGTAGAGGTGCATTTTTTAACTCTTAATATATGACCCAGCCAGCCACTTTAACCCATGCCTAACCTAACACTTGGAGCCACATGGTCATTAAAAACCTCACGTATAACACAGAATGACGGTTGAAATAGAGCCAGATATTGCAGCAGAATACAGCTTGAGATCTCATCCTCAAATTCTACCGGATCGGGTATCACCACAGAGGTAAAAGGAGGGGAATCTGAACGTTGCCAATAGAAATGAATGATATATAATTAACTCCCTATAGTATTCTATGTATATCATACATTATATATAGGCTGTATATTTTCTACAATGTGCTTCATTATATTGCTATTTCCAGAACCATTTACAGTTGGTCACACAGTACTGTAGAAAGAGTACAGGTCTGTGATGTTCCTAAATGCGTTGCAGTTTAATCACCAGCAGGTGTCACTCCAGACAGTACTTTGCACTTGTCAACTTCCGCTTACAGACGTAGCTAGCGATCATCACATCACATACATGGCGGCTAGCTCACCGCGGAATCCCCCTCCTTTCCCTGGAGCAGAGAACCAAGACCCACTTTCCGAAATGGCAGATGGAGACAGTGATGAAGGGGAGGATGCATTCGTTGGCAATGTAAGAACTAGACATATATCAGATTATACTAGCTACAGCTTGTCCTGACTGAAGCCGGATTTGTACACCATTCCATAGCATGCTAATGTTAGCCCTGTACACTACAGAACGGAGCTTAGCCAACCAGCTAGCTAGGCTCAACTTTTCCAGTCTCCAGTCTGGTACAATCCATTAGATAGCTAACGTTAACTCCTTTTGTTTTTTGAATGGAAGCTGCACTCACTCAACCTCTTAACTTGTTGAGCGCTGGTCTGCAGCCTATATATATGTATATATACCTGTGTGAAGCTAGCCACAATAGTGGAATTTGCGGTTTGCTTTCAAAATAAAAGTGCCCCATTGAAAGTTATTCAAATGGATACAAATAGTGGAATTATGCTATATTTGACTAACTAGATAATGCTAAACAATGTAGGAATGTGCTTATATACATTCAACAAAATACCATTTCAAAAAAATATCAGTTGAAATCGCACTGTGGATGTATTAGACTAGAATTGCATTGGGGGCATACTTATATTTCACTGTACAGTCTTGACTAAACATCAGACTGGAAACAGAATGTTACCATGGTTATTAGATGGCTAATCAGTCTGAAAGAAGTCGCTGTAAAAAAAGACGCAATTCTCTACAAGCCAGAATGTTGAGTAAAATGATATGAGGTTACTTTACCGGTTGTCTGTGCAGAACCTCCCGACGCAGCAAAAAGACAAGTAAACAATACTTTACTGTAGACATTTGATCTCCAGAACTTTTTGCGACGCCGGTAAGTTCTGTCACTTGTATTTTCCATCTCCTGAGCATTTCACGTGGTGCACAATATGTAAACAATAGCCGAATATAATCGAACATTGTCGACTAAAGCACGTTCCGTCCCAGTCAGCTGGGACAGTATTTGTGTAAACTCTTCACAGTCGTGTTCTGTGAGTGTCCCTGAGTAGGCTAATACCACATTTCATGGGTGCAACATCCATAGGTTAGGCTGTACAGTGCATATAAGTATGCCCCAAATGAAATTCTAAAGTCTTATACATCCACAGTGCGATTTCAACTGATTTGTACTGCTTTGGGTCAAATTAACTAATTATTGTCTTGAAATTCTATAACATTGCGATCTTGTTTAGCATTAACTAGTCCAAATATGGCATCATTCCACTATTTGTACTAGCTAGTTAAAAAAATAATAATGTATGCACGCATGACTAAGTCGCTTTGGATAAAAGCGTCTGCTAAATGGCTTATTATTATTATTATTATTATTATTATTATTATTATTATTATTATTATATATAGCCTCATTCTTGATATTACATGTATTTTTTTTTTTTTTTACTTTAGTTTATTTAGTAAATATTTTCTTAACTCTATTTTCTTAACTGCATTGTTGGTTAAGGGTTTGTAAGTAAGCACCTGTTATATACAGCGCATGTGACAAATAAAACTATCCAGGCTCTGCTGTAGCCGGCCGCAACCGGGAGACCAATGGGGCGGCGCACAATTGGCCCAGCGTCGTCCAGGGTAGGGGAGGGAATGGCCGGCAGGGAGGTAGCTCAGTTGATAGAGCATGGCGTTTGCAACGCCAGGGTTGTGGGTTCGTTTCCCACGGGGGGCCAGTATGAAAATAATAATGTATGCACTAACTGTAAGTCGCTCTGGATAAGAGCGTCAGCTAAATGACGTAAATGTAAATGTAAATGTAAATTTGTATCCGTTTGAATCTCTTTCAATGGGGGACTTTTATTTTGAACGCGAACTGCAAATGCCAGTATTGTTGCTGATCCTTATTGTGGCTAGCTTCACACCGCTGTAGCTAACCTAGGTGGCTAATTCTGTTATGATTTTAGCCCATCTGAGCAATGGTTGCCATCACTCTTGTCCAGGACCTGGGCAGCTGATAACGTAACTAGTTAGCTAGTTAAATCTGTTATATTTTCACAACTTCACTGAACGTTGGCTAGCTAGTTCTACTAATATCTATATATCTAACTTCAGTTGGACACACTTTTGTTTCCACTCAAATAAAGAAAGGAAAAGATGCAACATTTTCTTCAAATCCCATAGTGGACAATAGTCCACACTTGAGCAGTTACCCCCACCTTCATTTTGGACAAACCGTAGTTTGACAGTAATGGACTTGTGGCTATGTAGGCCCATGTAATACACACCATTAATACATCATTGTAATACAGCAATGTAATACATAATTAAAGGGACAATTCACCATTTTTCAAATTCATAATCTCCAACACCAGCTGGAGGTGAATATGAAGTGTAAAAAATGATAATAATTGCCCTTTAAAACTAACTGTCACAATCAACTGACCTGGCCCCTTTTCACTGATATCTCAAGTCCACCCCATCCAAATATTGTGGTTTGGGCTTCTCCTTGTATGCGAAAGGTTTAAACAGCTGCACTAAAAAAGTGACCTGACTAAGTACCCTCAGTTTGAATTCCTCTATACCTTATTGTGTTTCTAACTGCTGTACTAATTTTCTTCTTTCTTGGTTTTTAATTACCCTTCAGAGCAACCCTGTTGCAGAGTCCTTTCATTCGGATGCAGCCAAAGGTGAAGAACCAGCCGATGTCTTCAGTGAAAAAGAAACCAGCACCACTGTCAACAGTTCCATCACAACCTCCAACCCCAAGTCCAACGGTGCCCATTCAGACGATGAGAATGATCTATTTGCAGGCATGTTATCATTTTTACCTTTATTATTACCCATACTGGACTGAAGAGCTGAATTGGTTCATCTCCCAGTGACGTCCTTGCTTATGTTGCATGTTGCCCGTCCCCTCAGAGGCCTCGGTGGAGCTGTCCATGGAGAACCCCAGCGCCACAGCCAAGCCCTCCGGAGCTGAATCCACCCGGTCACTTACACCAAGCACATCAGCAACACAACCCAAGTCTATAGAGCAGGTAGGCTACAGCAGGACATGCCCAACAAATTCCACCACAGTTGAGTTTGATGTAATATGTTGTTGTCTGCTGCTTGTTGCTTCGGAGGGCCATTATGCCATACCGTAATTATTATCAGCCCTCGAAAGACAGATATAGGGAATATTTTCTGTTTGTTTGTTTTTTCACCTTTAGTTAACCAGGTAAGCCAGTTGAGAACAAGTTCTCATTTACAACTGCGACCTGGCCAAGATAAAGACATTTACATTTACATTTACATTTTAATCATTTAGCAGACGCTCTTATCCAGAGCGACTTACATGAGCAATTAGGGTTAAGTGCCTTGCTCAAGGGCACATCGACAGATTTTTCACCTAGTCGGTGAAAGCAGTGCGATAAAAACAACACAGAGTTACATATGGGGTAAACAAAACATAAAGTCAAAAATACAACAGAAAATATATATACAGTGTGTGCGAATGTAGTAAGTTACGGAGGTAAGGCAATAAATAGGCCATATAAATACATACAAATACTGGTGACCTTATGAGACTAGCAAAACCCCAAACATTTTCATCATCATCATTTCATTATGCAGCGTTAGCAAAAGAGAAAGAATAATTACAGTCTTGTTGTTCATTTCCACCAATTCAGTTGGAAGAGGAAGAGGGCAAGGACAACTTTGACATGGATGTTGCTGTCACCAATCCAGAGAAAATTGGTAAGGGATATTTTTACGTTTTCTTACTGTCTTTAAACTAATGTTTAGCTACCATTTTAGAAGCATTGGAAATGTGTATTCTGGTTGAATCCATTGGAGCCATGATGTAATTATCTTATCTTCCTCTCAAATGAGTTTAGTTTTGAAAGGAGGAAGCCAAGATGGCGTCGCTGTGAGAGGGAGCGTTTTTTCGCTTGTCCAAGCAACTTTGAGGGTTAGGTGGTTAACGGTCTAATATTGGCTATCAATGTAGCAAGAAACTAACTAGAACTTGTTTTAGCTACATATGGCAAGTTTAGAGTTAGTTTTTGTCACGTTGAATGGGAAGAACACGACAGAAAGACAACAGAAGACGGAATATCAAAGCCTCACAGAAGACGGCAGGCATGCTAGCTAGCTACGGCGAGAGCCAGAGTAGCATGGATATGCAAGATGCCACGAGCTCAAGCAAGAGAAAGAACAAGACGGACCAGGACGAAACCTCTTTACCTCAGTTTAGTTTTTAAATGTTGTTCACTATTGGTCCTGGAGGGCTGTAGCCAGGATATGCGAGTTTTTTTCTTATTTTAGTTTGTGTGTCAATTTCCAGTCTCGGATTTTATATTTGAAACTAAACTGTGTCTCAACCTCTGTAACATGACAATTTGATCTTCCCTTTTAGGAGATGGCATGAATGCTTACATGGCCTACAAAGTGTCTACTCGGGTATGTAACTTCTGCAGTAGCAAAATCGGGACTTTTTAAACAGCTAGTTCTGGTCATGTACGTAGTAGCACTCCCAAACCATTTGTACTGTACTTTTCACTGTGACCATGAACAATTTGAAGGAATTACTCGGTGCTTGTGTTGTGTAGGTCTACTTCTGTCAGTGTCCTCTATGAAATCAGAACTTGTGCTTTTGTCTTTCGCAAACTGATACTAATCTTCACTAATTACACCCCCCACCCCCCAGACTACATTACCCATGTTCAGGAACAGGACATTCTCGGTGTGGAGGAGGTTCAGTGATTTCCTTGGGCTATATGAGAAGCTGTCGGTGAAGCACTCCCTAAACGGCTGTATCATCCCTCCACCACCAGAGAAGAGCGTTGTGGGTAAGGAACTACTTTTGTCAGTTCACGTCTGCCCGCCAGTTTAAAAAACAAAACCACTGGTTGCAGGCAGAGTATACAAACCCAGTAGATTTCACAGGTGCAGGGTACTGAACACGGCACATGAAAGACACTAGTAACACCATGGCTTCACTCCATAGGGATGACCAAAGTGAAGGTGGGAAAGGAGGACTCTTCCTCTGCTGACTTTGTGGAGAGGAGGAGAGCGGCTCTGGAGAGGTAGGACCTGAAGCAGCACCTTTTACCATTGTTGTACTCTGGAGAGGTAGGACCTGAAGCAGCACCTTTTACCATTGTTGTACTCTGGAGAGGTAGGACCTGAAGCAGCACCTTTTACCATTGTTGTACTCTGGAGAGGTAGGACCTGAAGCTGCAGCTTTTACCATTGTTGTACTCTGGAGAGGTAGGACCTGAAGCAGCACCTTTTACCATTGTTGTACTCTGGAGAGGTAGGACCTGAAGCTGCACCTTTTACCATTGCTGTACTCTGGAGAGGTAGGACCTGAAGCAGCACCTTTTACCATTGTTGTACTCTGGAGAGGTAGGACCTGAAGCAGCACCTTTTACCATTGTTGTACTCTGGAGAGGTAGGACCTGAAGCAGCACCTTTTACCATTGTTGTACTCTGGAGAGGTAGGACCTGAAGCAGCACCTTTTACCATTGTTGTACTCTGGAGAGGTAGGACCTGAAGCAGCACCTTTTACCATTGTTGTACTCTGGAGAGGTAGGACCTGACGCTGCACCTTTTACCATTGTTGTACTCTGGAGAGGTAGGACCTGAAGCAGCACTTTTTACCATTGTTGTACTCTGGAGAGGTAGGACCTGAAGCAGCACCTTTTACCATTGTTGTACTCTGGAGAGGTAGGACCTGAAGCAGCACATTTTACCATTGTTGTACTCTGGAGAGGTAGGACCTGAAGCAGCACCTTTTACCATTGTTGTACTCTGGAGAGGTAGGACCTGAAGCAGCACCTTTTACCATTGTTGTACTCTGGAGAGGTAGGACCTGAAGCTGCAGCTTTTACCATTGTTGTACTCTGGAGAGGTAGGACCTGAAGCAGCACCTTTTACCATTGTTGTACTCTGGAGAGGTAGGACCTGAAGCTGCACCTTTTACCATTGCTGTACTCTGGAGAGGTAGGACCTGAAGCAGCACCTTTTACCATTGCTGTACTCTGGAGAGGTAGGACCTGAAGCAGCACCTTTTACCATTGTTGTACTCTGGAGAGGTAGGACCTGAAGCAGCACCTTTTACCATTGTTGTACTCTGGAGAGGTAGGACCTGAAGCAGCACCTTTTACCATTGTTGTACTCTGGAGAGGTAGGACCTGAAGCAGCACCTTTTACCATTGTTGTACTCTGGAGAGGTAGGACCTGAAGCAGCACCTTTTACCATTGTTGTACTCTGGAGAGGTAGGACCTGACGCTGCACCTTTTACCATTGTTGTACTCTGGAGAGGTAGGACCTGAAGCAGCACTTTTTACCATTGTTGTACTCTGGAGAGGTAGGACCTGAAGCAGCACCTTTTACCATTGTTGTACTCTGGAGAGGTAGGACCTGAAGCAGCACATTTTACCATTGTTGTACTCTGGAGAGGTAGGACCTGAAGCAGCACCTTTTACCATTGTTGTACTCTGGAGAGGTAGGACCTGAAGCAGCACCTTTTACCATTGTTGTACTCTGGAGAGGTAGGACCTGAAGCAGCACCTTTTACCATTGTTGTACTCTGGAGAGGTAGGACCTGAAGCAGCACCTTTTACCATTGTTGTACTCTGGAGAGGTAGGACCTGAAGCTGCACCTTTTACCATTGTTGTACTCTGGAGAGGTAGGACCTGAAGCAGCACTTTTTACCATTGTTGTACTCTGGAGAGGTAGGACCTGAAGCAGCACCTTTTACCATTGTTGTACTCTGGAGAGGTAGGACCTGAAGCAGCACATTTTACCATTGTTGTACTCTGGAGAGGTAGGACCTGAAGCAGCACCTTTTACCATTGTTGTACTCTGGAGAGGTAGGACCTGAAGCAGCACCTTTTACCATTGTTGTACTCTGGAGAGGTAGGACCTGAAGCAGCACCTTTTACCATTGTTGTACTCTGGAGAGGTACTACCTGAAGCAGCACTTTTTACCATTGTTGTACTCTGGAGAGGTAGGACCTGAAGCAGCACCTTTTACCATTGTTGTACTCTGGAGAGGTAGGACCTGAAGCAGCACCTTTTACCATTGTTGTACTCTGGAGCGGTAGGACCTGAAGCAGCACCTTTTACCATTGTTGTACTCTGGAGAGGTAGGACCTGAAGCAGCACCTTTTACCATTGTTGTACTCTGGAGAGGTAGGACCTGAAGCAGCACCTTTTACCATTGTTGTACTCAGACTTCGCATGTACAGTTCTGTGAAGTATCAAGTTCAGATTGTGTTTTATATTAGCCTGTTGATATTTGTTATATTTTTTTGCTTTTGTTAAGAATATGGCAAAAGTCCACATGCAATGCATTCACAATACATTTCTCAACGATGTATTGCTGTATCTTCATTGATATGGCAGGCATTGCATTGTTTCCTACCTGTAATCTAGCCCATTTATATTTGCGGGATTTTCTAGGTACCTCCAGAGAGTAGTGTCTCACCCGTCCCTGTTACAAGACCCTGATGTCAGAGAGTTCCTGGAAAGAGACGAGGTAGGTGACTCTTCAGTCATTAGCTGTCAATACTGTTCTTTCACAAAGTACTGGAATCATGCATTCATTTGTTCACTGTGTGTGTCTGCGTGTGTGTGTGTCTGCGTGTGTGTGTCAGCTGCCTAGGGCGGTGGGTACACATGCACTGAGTGGAGCTGGCTTCCTGAAGATGATCAACAGGGCGTCTGATGCTGTCAATAAGATGACCATCAAGATCAACGACTCAGACACTGTAAGACAATCACTGTTGTGGTTGATTTACTCAAATGACAAAAATGAAATTATAGCAGTAAAGTAAATTATCTAAATTAATGTTTGAGCTTGTGCCTTTTTTTTCCTGTAAAATGTGAGCTTTCTCTTTACTGTCTGCTAAACGAGATGCGTATGCTTCTGTAAAGCTTTGGGTAGATAAGTCCCCTTTGTCATTCAAATGGTTTTAATTGATGTTGATTGGTTGCCTGATCGTTCCTCCCACGTTGCTTTGTGTTCCAGTGGTTTGACGACAAACTGCAGGAGGTGGAGAGCGAGGAGCTGCAGCTGAGGAAACTCCACGCGGTGGTGGACTCCCTGGTCAACCACAGGAAGGGTGAGTTTCACAGGAAAAAAGGGAAACGTCTGCTTCCAAACCCTTTGGGTAAGATTGGATCTTTAAAGCAGACGTTCCCTTTTTCCTTTGTGACCCTGGTATATCTGTTGTGTTTGGTCAGAGCTCTGCGGGAACACGGCGGTGTTCGCCAAGAGCATGGCCATGCTGGGCACCTCGGAGGACAACACAGCTCTGTCCCGGGCCCTCTCCCAACTGGCCGAGGTGGAGGACAAGATGGAGACACTACACCAGGAGCAGGCGGCCAGCGACTTCTTCATCTTGGCCGAGCTGCTGGCCGACTACATCCGCATACTAGGGGCCGTCAGGGTACGGAAACTTCATTCTACATCCGCATACTAGGGGCCGTCAGGGTACGGAAACTTCATTCTGCATCCGCATACTAGGGGCCGTCAGGGTATGGAAACTTCATTCTACATCCGCATACTAGGGGCCGTCAGGGTATGGAAACTTCATTCTGCATCCGCCTACTAGGGGCCGTCAGGGTACGGAAAATTCATTCTACATCCGCATACTAGGGGCCGTCAGGGTACGGAAACTTCATTCTGCATCCGCATACTAGGGGCCGTCAGGGTACGGAAACGTCATTCTGTATCCGCCTACTAGGGGCCGTCAGGGTACGGAAACTTCATTCTACATCCGCCTACTAGGGGCCGTCAGGGTATGGAAACTTAATTTTGCATCCGCATACTAGGGGCCGTCAGGGTACGGAAACTTCATTCTGCATCCGCATACTAGGGGCCGTCAGGGTACGGAAACTTAATTCTGCATCCGCCTACTAGGGGCCGTCAGGGTACGGAAAATTCATTCTACATCCGCATACTAGGGGCCGTCAGGGTACGGAAACGTAATTCTACATCTGCATACTAGGGGCCGTCAGGGTATGGAAACTTCATTCTACATCCGCATACTAGGGGCCGTCAGGGTATGGAAACTTCATTCTACATCCGCATACTAGGGGCCGTCAGGGTATGGAAACTTCATTCTACATCCGCATACTAGGGGCCGTCAGGGTACGGAAACGTAATTCTACATCTGCATACTAGGGGCCGTCAGGGTATGGAAACTTCATTCTACATCCGCATACTAGGGGCCGTCAGGGTACGGAAACTTCATTCTACATCCGCATACTAGGGTCCGTCAGGGTACGGAAACGTCATTCTACATCTGCTTACTAGGGGCCGTCAGGGTATGGAAACTTCATTCTACATCCGCATACTAGGGGCCGTCAGGGTACGGAAACTTCATTCTGTATCCGCCTACTAGGGGCCGTCAGGGTACGGAAACTTCATTCTACATCCGCATACTAGGGTCCGTCAGGGTACGGAAACTTCATTCTACATCCGCATACTAGGGGCCGTCAGGGTACGGAAACTTCATTCTACATCCGCATACTAGGGTCCGTCAGGGTACGGAAACTTCATTCTACATCCGCATACTAGGGGCCGTCAGGGTACGGAAACTTCATTCTACATCCGCATACTAGGGTCCGTCAGGGTACGGAAAATTCATTCTACATCCGCATACTAGGGTCCGTCAGGGTACGGAAAATTCATTCTACATCCGCATACTAGGGGCCGTCAGGGTACGGAAAATTCATTCTACATCCGCATACTAGGGGCCGTCAGGGTACGGAAACTTCATTCTATGGCCTGAATTCTAAATAGAAAACTACGACTACATTGATTGGATGAGTAAATCCTAATAGATATCAATGGAAGATTAGTAAAAAAATAAAACATTTGTGCTAGCTTTGGTGCTAAATTGGGTAGCTACTAGCTAGAATCGGAGTGCCCTCGATGTGAAATTGATGTGGTGCTAATTTTGGCCCAAACTCGTGCTGTGCGGCTAATTTGGTCATTCTCGTTGTGTTTTCCACAGGGCTGTTTTGAGCAGCGCATGAAAACGTGGCAGCGTTGGCAGGAGGCTCAGAGCACCCTGCAGAAGAAGAGGGAGGCCGAAGCAAAGCTACTGTGGGCCAACAAGCCAGACAAACTACAACAGGCCAAAGAGGAGATCACTGAGGTACAGGAGCCAGCACTGTGGTAATGCATACTTAAAGGGAGGTGGTATTGCTTTGAGTTCTATTTCCACCTAAAACTCTCCTTATTCCCCTCTTGTCTTTCAGTGGGAGGGTAAAGTCACTCAGTACGAGCGGGATTTTGACAGGATGTCTGTAACCGTTCGCAAGGAATTCCTCAGGTTTGAGGTAAGGCTCGTCCTTTTCATTTGAGCAACATTGTGCTGCTGTATTCAGGATACAGGATAGTTTTGAGTGAGAAAATCTGCGTGACAGTTATTTTCTCCCCCTCATCTAACAGAAAGAGAAGTCCAAGGACTTCAAAAGCCAGATAGTGAAATATCTGGAGTCTCTTCTACAGTCTCAACAGCGGGTAATCTTTACTATTTTTTTATTTAATATGTGCGTTTTCGTGTAACTGTTTGCTTGAAATGTTGGCCTTTATACTCCAAATATTGATGTGCTCTCTTTTCACTTTTCTTCCTCTTGGATCTAGCTCGTAAAGTTCTGGGAAGCATTCCTGCCTGAAGCAAAGGCGATAGCATGATGAGGACGTTAGGAAGAGACCGTCTGCCTTTTTTGAACACTTTACCTCCTGACTATGTACCCAGAAGACAATGCCACTACAGCTCATCCATATTATTTTAGCATTAGTGATTTATTTTCCAGCTCTTCAGTATGCTCTACATCGGCACAATGTATTGATTCAACAGAGATGAATTTGACAGTATAGCTTTTCTATCGAAATATGTCAGTGGTGTGAGTGGGATATTTTTACTCTGTGTTCTTGGGCCACCCTTGCTCAGATAGGAAGAGTATGACTTTCCAATCCTAAACTGTTAACATTTTGAGGTACTTCCCTAGATTAGTAGTGTTTGTTTACAGTAGAGGGCAGTTCATAACTGTTTACTAAAGCTCATGAAATAACTTTTGGATCCACAAAAACGCATAGGGGAATGTAGCAAATTGTGTGTGTCGTGTGAAATACCACTTTGACTAGAGAGCTCATTCAAATTGATAGTATTAGTCCGTCTAATGGTCCTTAATTTGTACATTTCCAGACCTACAGTGACTGCACAAAATAATGGAAGCACGGAATGTATGTTTATGTTGACCCATCAGATGAGTGTGCGTGTGCCTGCCTGCCTGCGTGTTTGTGCGTGTGCTCCATTGTTTGATCATCAGTTGATATACATCTGTAACCTCAAATAATTATGTTCAACAACAGTCTTTCTGAACTGACCATCAGTATGTTGTTCTCTGAAATGCTATTTTTAAAACATCTGTGTTCGAACATGTAGCCTCATGAAATGTGTCATGTTCAGTGTTGGAAAAAGTACTCAATTGTCATACTTGAGTTAAAGTAAAGATACCTTAATAAAAAATGACTGAAGTAAAAGTCACCCAGTAAAATACTACTTGAGTAAAAGTCCAAAGTATCTGATTTTAAATGTACTTAAGTACAGTGGTGGAAAAAGTACAAAATGTTCATACTTGAGTAAAAGTACAAAGTAAAAGTCAATGCTATACATAAAATTCCTTATATTAAGCTAACCAAACGGCACGATTTTCTTGTTTTTTATTTATTTACAGACAGACGGTGGCACAATCCAAAACTCAGACATAATTTACAAACACAGTATTTGTGTTTAATGAGTCCGCCTGATCAGAGGCAGTAAGGATGACAATGCGTGATATTGATAGGTGCGTGAATTGGACTATAATTCTCTCCTGCCTCAGCGTTAAAAATGTAACGAGTACTTTTGGGTGTCAGGGAAAATGTATGGGAGTAAAAAGTACATATCTTTAGGAATGTCGTGGAGTAAAAGTAGTCAAAAATATAAATAATAAAGTAATGTACAGATACCCCAAAAAACTACTTAAGAGTAGTACTTTCAAGTATTTTTACTTAAGTACTTTATACCACTGGTCATGTTTCCTCACAATTTTGATAAAGTAGCAGCAGTGCTTGACTTGGACTGAAATAGGTGTCAGTACTCATTTTGGGTGCTGGTACTGTTTAGGTGCAAGAACTCCGCAGTACCTTTGAACTAATATTCTATATAAGGTGCAGGAACTCTAGCAGTAGAAAATTAGGGTGCCGGTATTCAGTTGGGGTTATACACAAGTCCAGCACTGACTAGCAGTGTGTATTGATGATGAAAGCATAGTGGTAACAAGTGTTGACTCCTTTAATTTTCTTACCCAACATTTATATGAGTGTCTGTTATTTTTCCTCAAGATGTGCTTTATTTTTGTAACCACTTGCATTTAGATAAGATATTCCTGAAAGTGCTATAGATGGGAGTAATAAAGATGATTGATTGAACTTGGTTTAATGTTTGAGGCTGGGGTTTTTTGTCCATAAAATTACATTAGTATCCAAGAATGTAGGACAGGGAATATCATATGGAGGTTATTTGGTGCATGGTTTCAATCATATTCCATCCCCATAATATACATTTTAAATTACTGATCTTGTATCAGTGGAGTAGGTACGAGTGTTGCATTGTTGAAACCATTGAGTTACATAATTTGAAGTCATATACTCAAATAATTATTCACCATTATTAAAAATATATATATTTTTTACTTGGGTCAAAAAAAATAAGTATCGAACCCTGTGCAACCTGGAAGTGTTGACGCAAGCGGGTGTGCTGTTCATAGCTCAATGGTGCGGTTGCCTGTACTTCCGGAGAACGTAAAACGTTTCACGAGCAGCGAGATAGCGAGAAGAAGAAAAATAATGAAAGGGTTGCTAGTCTGTCTCTCTTGACTTATAATTATATAATATTTATATTTTATAGAATTAAATACATTCGAACACCTTGCGGACATTTAAGTGAAATCGCAAGAGGCGTCTGAATCAACAGTTATCACCACAGCTAAAGTAAGTAGGTGGTTGTTTGCATGATGATAGCTAGCCTCGTTGCTAATGACGATAACTACTGTAGCTAGTTAGCTATTTTCCATTTCCTCGTTCCACCTAATTTGGGTTAACCGAAATTACGTTCCCCCTGAAACAAATGTGGTTCCATGTCAATGAGACTAGCTATAGCTAAATATCAATTAAATAAATGGCGCTGTAAGTTGGCCTGCTAGCTAGCTAACGTATCCAAGCAAGTAACGTTATTGCTTTTTCATCCAAATCATTTTTTTTGCATAGTTAGTTACCTAACGTTAGCTAACTAGATGTTAGCTGGATAGATGAAAGTTTATGGATGGATAACATTGCCCAATTTAACATTATGGGTGCTTGCTTTTGACAAAACAAACGCTAACTATCTAACGTTAGCTAGCTGACGTTATGGACATTACCATCATTGGATCAGTGTGTGAAAGCTAGTTAACGTCAATTTACACATCTACTGTAGGTAGCAAGCTAATCGATATGTCCACATTGTCATGAAGTAGCTTTTGTCTACGGAAGAAGGCTGTAATAACCAACGTCGCTGCTGGCATCGTTTAGCTCGTGGAAAAGCATATTCGCTGTTAACGTTAAATCAGTATTTTCCCTGTTAGTTAGCTAACTAGGTATGTCTTGTTATTTAAATTGTGTAGGCCTAACTATAGCCATTATTTTCTGGAGAAAATGATTAGACCTACAGTAGAATGATTCCTCATTTGATGTTAATCTGGCTACCTGAGACAAAATATATTGACGTATAGAATATAAATGACTTTATTTACAGTATATATGGACAAATATGCGTGCAAAGTGAGAAAAGACTGAGTGAGCCATTGAGGAAAAATGGAGCAGGTGAAATTCTTTACAACCTTGGGACATGAGTGTTTGCACCTTAGGCCAGCACAGAGGGTCAATCAGGGCGGGGTCATGATAATTTGTTTAACCCTTTCAACTTCTGTTCCATGGCATCTCAGCAATTTTTTTGGGGGGGTGGTTAGAACGAATCGATGGTATGCAGTCGTCTGTTTGTGCAACTCAAAAAGCATGTGAAAAAGTGTCATCTCATTTTCTGATGTTTTTTTGTAATGAAAACTAGTCTTGCCCAAACTGACAGTGGTTATGCAGATTATTGGCGTCTGTCTCAGGTTAACCACAAGGCCTATAGGAGGCACCAGGCCCAGCAAGTTGCCAGGGTTGTTCTCAACCCACTTTCTTCTATCCTTTTATTTATGACAGAACTCCCTCTTCTTGGTACAAAATAAAACAGACTAAACTCTATGGTTCTTTAAAAACCTACATTATGTACAATATTGTGTTTATAGTTTGCAAAATAAACAACTGTCTGAGTGACAACATAAGACCGTTTTTTCAAACATTACGACTGTTTTCCTCAAGAAAGTAAGTCTGCTTCATGTTTTGTTGCCTTTTATTATTATTTATTAATTTTTCTCCCCAATTTTGTGATATCCAATTGGTAGTCACTGTCTTGTCCCATCGTTGCAACTCCCATACGGACTCGGGAGAGGCAAAGGTCTAGAGCCATGCGTCCTCCGAAACACGACCCTGCCAAGCGACACTGCTTCTTGACGCACTCCTCGCTTAACCCGGAAGCCAGCCCCACCAATGTATCGGAGGAAACACTGTACAACTGGCGACCGTGTCAGCGTGCATGCTCCCGGCCCTCCACAGGAGTCGCTAGAGTGCAATGGGACAAGGACATCCCGGCCGGGCAAACCCTCCCCTAACCCGGACGATGCTGGGCCAATTGTATGCCGTCTCCGGGTCGCGTCAGGCTGCGACAAGCCCGGGATCGAACCCGGATGTGTAGTGACGCCTCAAGCACTGCGATGCGGTGCCTTAGAACGCTGCGGTGCCTTCCTTACTTCCTAGTATCGCAATACTGGGATCAGCCCGTGTCCCGGCAAGTTTTCTTTGAAAGCCTGCTTGGAAAAGTTGAATTGGCCAATGTTGTTGTTGTGGGGAACTTTGAAAGGAAGTCAATAGGGCTGATAAATTGCTTCAAGCTACAGTGCATGAGAGCAGACAGTGGGAGAAGCAGCTGTTAGCTGGCACTGCCACAGTGTGAATCCCTCCGTATTGCCTGACCCCCCCCCATCGGGCTGATCTTTCCACTAAAGGTTAATGACTCTATTTAGAGCAGGGGTGTCAAACTCATTCCACGGAGGGCTGTGTCTGCTAGTTTTGTTATTTCCTTTCAATTCTGCCAATTAAGAAGTAGACAACAAGGTGAGGGGAGTTCTTAACCAATAAGGGACCTTCATTGATCTATAAAGTACAAGGGAGGAGTGAAAACCGCCCAGATACTCGGCCCTCCATATGAATTTGACACCTGTGACAAACTCATCCTAGAGGCCAGTCAGTAGCTAACCCTGTCCACACAGTTGCCACAGTGTTATTGTAGATATTTTTCACCAGTCTTGCTCATTAAACACCCAACAGTTTGATAATGCAGCCTATTGTCTCAGCTACCTCAAGTGTAGACTAGAGTAGTACTTTATTGATCCCAACATGGGAAAATGTTTTATCACCACAGACAACAAGTATCAATAACATAGCCTACACATACTAAGACAACTGCACCGTAGGAGCATTAAAAGATGGTCCAATTTTATTTTTTATTTTTTTAAAGCTAAGATGCCGTTGTCTATCCTTTTCTGGGGAAACAAGCAATAACAACATTCGTAGCATGGACGTAATCATAAATCATCACATTCAAAGCCTGATGGCTATGAGTAAGAATATAGTATATACTCCTATTACAGGATTTCCCACCGCCTGGTGTCTGAAAAACACTTCTGATGGTGTCATGCACACATATAATGCCAAAAAAACGTAACTTAGCAGGAAAGCCATCAATGTTATGTTTTTTTTTTTTTTTTGCATATTTGTGCATGGCACCATCAGAAGTGTTTGTCAGACATCGGGCTGTGGGAAATCCTGTGTTGAAGTTAAAGGTTGTAATGCACAGATGGCTTAACTTATGGCAAAAGTCATACAGACTTAAAGTAAAGTAACCTACACTGTTATCTGGGGGGGGGGGGGGAAATCAACAAAACTGTTGTTAATGACAGTATTAATACAAGTTACTGTTAACCCACAACTAGGTTAGCAGCAAGTAGTAAATATCGACCCCCTAAACACATATGAAGGTCAATTTCCAATTTGATTATTGGACTGGAAAAAAAGTGGCACACTCATCTAATGGCAAAGTCATTAGATGAGTGGTCCTCTGTAGCTCAATTGGTAGAGCACGGCGCTTGTAACGCCAGGGTAGTGGGTTCGATCCCCGGGACCACCCATACGTAAAAATGTATGCACACATGACTGTAAGTCGCTTTGGATAAAAGCGTCTGCTAAATGGCTTATTATTATATTATATTATATCTAAAGCAATAACACTAGTCATTTAGGTCTAGTACAACCATGCATGCACACAAGATCCAGCATGACTGTTGTGCAGCCTGATAGATGGCAATGATTATCCAGGCTGGGACTGGGTGAGTTGTCAGTCACCTCACCACCACCACTGCTGTCTTTGCTGTCCTGTGCTCTCCCTGTTTTGGGGGTTTATGTAACGGGAAGGCTGTGGAGCTGCCCTTGGGAGAGACTGGCTGTCTTTGATGCTGAGATGGAATCTGAGAAACTGAACATGAGTCACCGCACCGGGGCCCACACACACACACACACTACTCCAGCTTCACCCATGCCGCCATGTCTCGGCAAATCATCTATGCTTTTCAGGATTCATTGTGTTGATATACAAAAAAAATACATTGAGCGGTTATGAATGTGCAAACATAATTAGGTTGATCTGCAAACATAATTTGGTTCATGATGGCTCTTGGAAAAGGGAGCTAGCTTTGTAGGTCCATTGAATGTAGGCCTCGACTTAATCTGTTTTCCCTGTGTTGTCTCTTGACTGATCATTTTATGAAGTTAGACTCTACACGCCTCTGCTGTGCTATTGTAATTAATGAGCAAGAAAGCATTACTGACAATCAGGCTGTCTCAAGACAGTGTGATTGTGTTGACAATGATTAGGCCTGCTAACACAGACTCTCTCATGGGCAAGACATTGTGTTGAAGTCCAGGCTGTGTGTAAAGTTGTTATTCTGTTTCCCTGCTGAGAGACAACTTTATGTAATGGTTTACATAATAATCTCACTACCCACATCCTTGAATACAGCCAGTGGGTGTAATCTTCTAAGATGATTAAAATCACGACTTTCATTTTGTCTCCAGGGTCAAACCTCTGACTACATTTCATGTTGATTAGTATCTCTCTAGCAAGTCTTCGATGGTAGAGCGAGACATACAACAATGTACTATTCCGTTCACCTTTCTAATAGTAGACAATGATAATAAGTTGACTGTAGTTCATGTTTGACTTTGCCGTACCCAACGTATTTGTGTCTCCTTAAAGCTAAAATCCTTAGTTGAAACAATAACAAAGCTAACACCCAGCCTCTGTTTCGGTAAAAAGCTTAGAGAAATGTAAACACTCAAATTCATAGGCAGAGCTATTGATGGAAGAACTGGTCATCCATGATTTCAAAATTATAGTTTTAATTGAGTCTATACAGTGTTTGTTTACATGTACATTGTTTACAAACAGCTTTTAAAAAAGTTTTTAAAAGAGTTAAAGTATATTTTGGGTTCTGATGGGGTATGACACTTAATCTAAGCTCATGTGACATTTATAAGTTATAGTCATCAAGAATCAATGGGTATAAATCATTAAGTCAAAAAATTGATGTAGCAACTAAGGATTCTAGCTTTAATAAGCATGGTAGCTAACAGTCCAGCGTGCTCTGATTGTTGAAGTCTGTCCCATTCAGCCAGACAAATGATCTCGGTAGCTATATTTTCATATTGGCCAGGTGCCTCGTAGGACAGTCAGTCAAGATGAATTGATGGCCTGCTGGTAACACCAAAAGGCTAATTCATAGATCACCTCCTTAAACCACCATGTCACTCAATGACATTGTACTGAGAGACGTCTCCTAATGTGTTTACTTCCTGCTTCCTCCCCAGGTCTCCTATCTCTTCCCTGGTCCCACCCCGATGTCGAGCACACTGGCCAGCCACCACAGTGATTGGTAGAGGGCGGTGAAGGGGCAGCCAGCGGCTAGGTGCCAGCCCTCGGCCCATGAGCGTTGTCGTGCCAGGCCTCAGCCGGTGCCAGTGACGGGGCTGTGGTGGGCACGGCCCGAGGCCTCTAACTGGATCCCTCGAAGCAGCAGCAGCCGCCCGGCGGCACCCGCAGTGCCATGGACCATCCAAAAGAGGGTGAGCGGCCGGCGAGGAGCAGCAAGGTGGCACAGGGGCGCAGCGGGCACTCCAGACCCTCCAGCTCCTCAGCCTCCTCCGGGGTGCTCATGGTGGGACCCAACTTCCGCGTGGGCAAGAAGATCGGCTGCGGCAACTTCGGAGAACTGAAGCTCGGTAAGAGAGTTTAACGTGATCTTTATAATGGTAGGCCTGTATTTCATGTTGAACCACCCAAGGACACTCGGCTTACATGGGAAACATAAGCTGCTCAGTTGAACTGATCTTTTTTGTGTTGAACATTTCATATCATGTGTTGGCCGCTAGTGTTGCCATGATACCAACATTTTACTAACAATACGATACCAGACCAAGTATCACGATACTGAGTAGTATCGCGATACCACAGGGAAAACATTCAGTGGCTTTGCATCCTGTGGCCTAACTGATAAAACTACAACGTTTTGATTTGTAAAGTTTTAAATAGAGTATCTTCTTGCACATCACGATATAGCGTCAATGTCAAATATCACGATATTTGATTTAATCATATATCAGCCCAAGCCTATAAGTATCATGATGTTTTTGTACCGTGATATTACCGTGGTAACAGTATACCGTGCAACACTATTGGCCACACAAGCCTCCCAAGCCCAGCATGGCTTATGTTGTCAATAGTGCTTTTATTTGGGCTCACGGGGATAGGCCTATATTGATACTGATTTATTCATGCCTGCTTCATAGTAATCACATGAATAATGCACATGATTTCAGTGGCTTTTCCTGTCCTATCATGGCCAGGAACATAAAAGCCATATTTCAGATGCTAAATTCATGACATTCTCACAATCCAATGACACGGAGGACTGAGGTTTATCAGCTTCAAAGTGTGTTATAACTGGTTATATTATAACCTCGCACATCAACACAAGACCGACACACAGACTGGCTCTGAGACCTATCAGTGCTAACATTGTGTTTGTGTACAGAATGTAGTATCACATGTGGCGCTCTGCTATGCTCCAAATATCAATGGATGTCTGTTAATTGTAGATTAGCTAGTACACCTGATGGCCAAAGGCGGGGCCTGCTTGCTGAATGGAACATACTGGGGTCACCCCAATGATGTATATAAAACCTGGATTGCTGCTGCTATGTATTGGCCATTGAGAGGCTTTGAAGCCACCCGTCGGCCATATTGGCACTCCCCAGTAGGAGCAGTCCTCCAGAGGAATGAATGGAATTCTACAGTATTTAAATAAAATAAAAAATGAGAAATGTATTTAACTATTTTGTTGTAACATTAGTTATCTCAAAATTATACTTTAAGGAAAATTGTATGTATTTTTGTGTTTAGCTCACATAATATAATTTAAAATTATGCATAAGGTATCTGTAATATAATACATGTGGCAAAAAAACGAATGTAGACATTAATAAATTCATAAATAAATAGCTTCCAAAATATTTTTTGCAATGGTGGGGTAGTGCCAAGATGGCAGCACGGTGGCTTCAACACACCGCCCCCCAATAGTAATCTAGTGTATATATCAGTTATTGGGTCACACAAAAACCTCTGTCTAGATGGATACAAACACACACACTCCTTTTTCTTGAGGCTGGGCTGAAGTGCCCCTGAGCAACACAGAGTTCACTATTTTCCATGGCTTTTTTTGTCCTGCTCTGACACTGCTTTTGGAAATGGTCATTCACTATCTACTAGGCTAAACACCAAAACACTCTATTTAGGCTAGCCCTTCAGTAGGTTGAATAATAACCAAAGTGCTCTTATCTGAATGCCACCTCTCTCTGCTTTGTTTCAGGTAAAAATCTCTACACCAACGAGTATGTAGCTATTAAACTGGTAAGTACTCGTTCCTGTAAAAATAAACTACACTGAACAAAAATATAAATGCATCATTGTTGTTCCCATGTTTCATGAGCTGAAATAAAAGATTCCAGACATTTCCCATATACACAAAAAGCTTATTTCTCTCACATTTTGTGCACAAATTTGTTGACATCCCTGTTAGTGATCATTTCTCCTATCGCCAAGATAATCCATCCACCTGACAGGTGTGGCATATCTAGAAGCTGATTAAACAGCATGATCATTACACAGGTGCACCTTGTGCTGGGGACAATAAAAGGCCACTAAAATGTGCAGTTTTGTCACACAACACAATGCCACAGATGTCTCATGTTTTGAGGGAGTGTGCAATTGGCATGCTGACTGCAGGAATGTCCACCAGAGTTGTTTCCAGAGAATTGAAAGTTAATTTACTCTACCATAAGCTGCCTCCAACATCGTTTTAGAGAATTTGGCAGTACGTCCAACCGGCCTCACAACCGCAGACCACGTGTAACCACGCCAGCCCAGGACCTCCACATCCGGCTTCTTCACCTGCGGCATCGTCTGAGACCAGCCTCCCGGACAGCTGTTGAAACTATGGGTTTGCACAACCGAATAACTTCTGCACAAACTGTCAGAAACCGTCTCAGGGAAGCTCATCTGCGTGTTCATCGTCCTCACCAGGGTCTTGACCTGAGAGTAGTTTGGCGTCATAACCGACTTCGGTGGGCAAATGCTCATCTTCGATGGCCACTGGCACGCTGGAGAAGTGTGCTCTTCACGGATGAATCCCGGTTTCGACTGTACAGGTTTGCTGATGTCAGCGTTGTGAACAGTGCCCCATGGTGGGGTTATGGTATGGGCAGGCTACGGACAACAAACAGAATTTTATTTGATCAATGGCAATTTGAATGCACAGAGATACCATGACGAGATCCTGAGGCCCATTGCCGTGCCATTCATCCGCCACAATCACCCGATGTTTCAGCATGGTAATGCACGGCGCCATGTCGCAAGGATCTGTACACAATTCCTGGAAGCTGAAAATGTCCAGGTTGCATACTCACCAGACATGTCACCCATTGAGCATGTTTTTGATGCTCTGGATCGCCGTGTACGACAGCGTGTTCCAGTTCCCGCCAACATCCAGCAACTTCGCACAGCCATTGAAGAAGAATGGGACAACATTCCTCAGGCCACAATCAACAGCCTGATCAACTCTATGCGAAGGAGATGTGTCACGCTGCATGAGGCAAATGGTCACACCAGATACTGACTGTCATGTGAAATCCATAGATTAGGGCCTAATGAATTTATTTCAATTTACCGGTTTTCCTTATATGAACTGTAACTCTGTAAAATCCTAGAAATTGCTGCAAGTTGCGTTTTATTTTTGTTAAGTGTAAAACATATCATAACGCTTTGCAACATGCCAACATGTAGCATAAACATGTTATAGCCATCACATGCGTTTATATGATTAATTGTCTGCATGAGCGATTTGAATTTTTCCCCTATCGCATATTTTCATAAGAGCTTTCATATCTTGCGACATGCCCTTGATCCTAAACCAACACTGCAGTTAGCAGTGACTAAAAGGCCTGATATGTATAGGCTACAGTTAGCAGTGACTAAAAGGCCTGATATATATAGGCTACAGTTAGCAGTGACTAAAAGGCCTGATATATATAGGCTACAGTTAGCAGTGACTAAAAGGCCTGATATAGGCTACACACGTAATGTCACTCATCAATAATTGAGCAAAGGCCTAGTGAGGCATGCATGTGACCCGCCTTGCTTTTACACTCCAGAGGACACGTCGCCTGAAAAACATCAGACTCTGCCTTTGAAGCAGAAGACTGTTTTTAAGTTGTTGACAGTCAACATGGCGAGCCCTGGTTGTAATTCCCCTGGAGGACACGTCTAGAGGAGATTGGGGGCTGTCGTATGAGGCAACTGACGGAAGCACTGCTCTGTATGCTTAGATTCAGGGCAGAGTGAATGCATATCAATTGTAGCCTACTGAAGTCTTTCTTTACAAACTAATCTTTCTGAGGATTAATACTGAAAGGGAAATTAGACTTGTATTTTTTAGGTGGAAGTGACTAGGCCTAATTGTCAGCATACCACCCTGCATCCCACTGCTGGCTTGCCTCTGAAGCTAAGCAGAGTTGCCCGTAGTAGGTCCCTGGATGGGGAGACCAGATTCTGCTGGAAGTGGTGTTCGATGGCCCTCTGGTCTTACGATCAAATCCCAATGCTCCAGGGCAGTGAAGGAGACATTGCCCTGCATAGGGTGCCATCTTTCGGATGTGACATTAAACAGGTGTCCCGACTCTCTGTGGTCATTTAAAAATCCCATGGCACTTGCCCCAGAGTAAGGGTGTTAATCCCGGTGTCCTTGCTAAATTCCCAACCTGGCCCCATTTCCATCATGGTCACCTAATCATCCCTCTCATTCCTAATTGGCATTTATCACCGCTCCACAATGCTAGCTGATGTGTGGTGAGCATTCTGGCACAAAATGGTTACCATTTAAAGCGCTTTGAGTACCTCAGTTGGTAGAAAGGCGCTAAATTCAATCCATTATTATTTCATCATGGTGGAAACCATAGGTATAGAAGCCCTGACACATTGTCTATGGTAGAAAGACAACACGATTGACTTTATAATGTACAATGTGGAGGACTGAGAAGGTTTAGCGGCATCAGTGTGCTGTTATAACCTCCCAAATCAACACAACAACTGTCTCTTTGACCCGTCAGAGCTAACGTTGTGTTTATGTACAAAATCATACTAAACTAGGCGTGCGCCATCACGCGCATGTTGATATTGTCCACCCACACCAGACGCAATCAGGACACGCAGGTTGAAATGTCAAAACGAACTCTGAACCAACTATATTAATTTGGGGACAGGTCGAAAAGCATTAAACATTTATGGCAATTT
Source organism: Coregonus lavaretus (assembly GCF_964263955.1). Taxonomy (NCBI): domain Eukaryota; kingdom Metazoa; phylum Chordata; class Actinopteri; order Salmoniformes; family Salmonidae; genus Coregonus; species Coregonus lavaretus. The sequence goes on from NC_140024.1 coordinate 30,285,284, forward strand.
AGCTAGCTAGCTTGCTGTTGCTAGCTAATTTGTCCTGGGATATAAACATTGGGTTGTTATTTTACCTAAAATGCACAAGGTCCTCTGACAATTAATCCACAGATAAAAGGGTAAACCGAGTTTGTTTCTAGTATTTACATTTACCTTTACGTCATTTAGCAGACGCTCTTATCCAGCGACTTACAAATTGGTGCATTCACCCTATAGCTAGTGGGATAACCACTTTACAAATGTTTTATTTTTATATATATATATTTTTATATATATATATATATATTTTTTTTAATGTCTTTTTTTGGGGGGTGGGGGGTAGAAGGATTACTTTATCCTATCCCAGTAATCTCTCCTCCGTCAGGCTGCTTCTTCTTCTTTGGTCTTTATATGGCAGTTGGCAACCAACTTTAAGGTGCATTAACACCACCAACTGGACTGGAGTGTGGACCTAATTTAATCTTTCAATCACCCACATGGGTATATGCTCCTAAAAACCAATGAGTAGATGGGAGAGTCGGGACTTGCAGCACGTCAAACATCACAAATCGAACCAAGTTCTATTTTAGCGCCTGTCTACGCAGATGCTCGTTGGCGTGCGCAATGATTTAAATAACATGTATGTGTACATTTTATTTTTGCAATGCTCTCTTGTACGTAACGCGAGCGGTGTGGTCAGCATGTAACGCAGAATTCTCTGTTTTTCACCCAGGGAAAAAAATTATAAAACACATAAATATCTTACTGTATTTTTGTAAACCTTATTGTAATTTCTGCTGTCATCAGACTAATTTTGTGCTTCAGTTGCAAGTCTCCTCTCAGGGTGAGAATTCACACGAACGGGCGTTCTATCAGCAGACAGCTCTCTGACTGATGTTTAGCTACTTTTCTCTGGTAAAATGCAAGATTAACATCAAGTAAAACATTTAGGAAATGTAGCTGGCTGCATTCTTTCTATGATAAACATTAGAAATATGATGACCATGCATAGTTTTTTGCAACAAAAAAAAACGTGGTATTTCATTGTAAGCTCATTTACTTGTGTGGCTGCCAGCTAAAAAGCATTGCACTTCTGTTGTCATCTGATGAAAATGATGCTATTTTCTGCCGAATATGTTGCACTAATGTGTTTTTGGTGAAGGAAAACTATAGTTGCACTCCCCGGACAACTTTTATTGAAGCAAAAAAACACTTGACTTTCAATATAAAACGCAGGTGAAATTATTTAAAACAGATTTTTAGAAAATGCTGATTTCTGAACTCTAACGCGACCCCTGTAAAGGATACCTGTTAGCATGTATTGAAGTTAGTAGTCCAAATGCTCTTCATAAATCACAAGCTAGGCTGGGATATGTGTGGCACGATGGTACCTTGGCAGGACTGTTCTGGACAAGCAGATAAATAGTAGCTGGTGGAAATGAAGTTAGCAAAACTAATTCCAATTTAGGTGTGCCTCCAAAAGCCGTGGCACAGGAAATTACTCATGCCATTATAATAGCTCTCCAGGTGGCTATAAATTGCTGTACTACCAAAAATATGAAGTTCGCAAAACGGTCTCATTCCAATTTAAGTCAGCAATTTGAACCCAAATGCTGCGGGAAAAACTGCCAGTCAGTAAAAGGGTGTGTTCTTTTCCCATTGTTAATTGAAGTGCTTTGTTGTACCCTGTCGCGCAGGAACCAGTCAAGTCGAGGGCACCACAGTTACATTTGGAGTACCGGTTCTACAAAACATTAGGAAGTACAGGTAAGGTCACGCTCTGGATTATCTTAATTCTTGTTCCCTGGTGGTGTTGTGTTGCTGCATGACAATCACTCAACTGTTTTTGGTTGATTAACAACAACAAAGTACTGTACGGTACCCCCTGTATATAACCTCCCTACTGTTATTTTATTTTACTGCTGCTTTTTAATTATTTGCTATTTTTCTTTTTTCTTAAACTGCATTGTTGGTTAAGGGCTTGTAAGTAAGCATTTCACTAATGTCTACACCTGTTGTATTCGGTGCATGTTGCAAATACATTTGAAAAGATCTCAAATGACATAGACGTTGATATAAAGGATTATAATCCGTCGTGGTTGGCGTCATCAACCGAGACTACTATGATCATAACGTAGTGGAAAGGTGCACAAGCTGTGGTCACACGCCTGCAATGGGAGTTTGGGCTTGTAGGACACATGAAGCACAACAGACATTATTCACAAGACGGGCACTATACCTCATATGTTGGTTTGGACACTAGAATGTGGGTTTGCCAGGGAGGGAGAATCGAGAACAGGAAGGAAAGGCTATCCCCCTATTTCTCGCCCATACAACTTGGAAGCCCCCCACCACCAGGTGCAGCAGAAAGCCACTTCCTTTACCCAATGCTGATAAGACTGGCCTAATGTGCCTGGGAACTGCTGGCCTGATTGTCCGTGTGTCTGTTTTCTGGGGAGGAAGATAAGTGACTGTGGAGAAATGATACATGGCTACGACAAGCCCTCTCCTTTGTCTCTGTGAGCAGCCGGTGGAGTTTGATCTTGGCGGTTGCATCCCCCCCCCCCCCTATTCAGGAAGTGCTGTCATTCGTCACTACCAACACCTAGCAGAGATGTGACCCTTATCTCTACAGGTTATGGGTGTGACATACGCACAGGCTGCACGTTTAAATGCCAACTGTGCTAGCTACGGGTCATTGCTAAGCACTACCTCAACGTTTTAGAGAGAAAGTGTGCAATGCTGAGGACTAAGTTGAGCTCTCAGTTCTGGTTGCTATCATGGAGGCCTTTTCTGTGTGACGCCTTCATATTTTACACCCATTTAAAAAAAGGGGGTCCTGAGACCTGTTAATACAACAAGTGTATGAATTGCCTGTTTTGTCTAAAGGTCTCCAACTAGCAAGTTCTGCATCCAGATAACATGTTTTGAAAAATGCATATGTTTTTAAGCAAATAGGCCTAAACGATTTGGACATCAGCCAAAACAATAATTTCCCCAAAGTCATTGGTGCTTTTCCAGATGTTGATGCCTATATGTTTCACACTTTTTGAATCAGCTTCAGAAGAGGAGGAATTTGAGTTTGTTCAAATCTTGCCTAAATATTCAAAAGATGCTCGCTGCTTTTGCATTTTGGGGTGGAACAGTTACTAGTTTATGCTGTACAGCCCATGGCAGAAATGTTATCCCCAAAAGTTCATGCAGGTTTCACTTACAGGCTCACAAATCCCCCTAATAACATCCCCACCCAGACATCCAGGAGGTTGAAAAAGTGTCTCCATTTCTCATCAAATAGTATTCATGACACATTTTCAACCGTCTGTGACTCCATTTTCCTCAACCCCCTCTTACACCAGCCACTGTCAGGAATCTTCTGAAGACGTAATAACCATTATAGAAGGTTGGATTAAGGGAAACACTCATTTTTTCCCCTCCCTGAGTATCTGAGGAAGTGGGTGGAAACCCACACACCGAGACACAATAGAAATGAAGGGATCTTTTAATAGCTGCTCTAAAAATTTCCTATTAAACCATGGTGAAAACAGTGCTTTTTCATTGGGTTTTTAATGTAGGGAAAGCAGTAAAGCTCTACCGAAGGTCATTCTTCCAGAAATGGAGATAGGATATGTCCTTGTCAGACTCACACCAGCCAACTATGGAGCAGACTAGTGCACAAGCCACCAACATCAATTGCCAACGAAGAGTAGGTTGCTCTTTGTGTTTCATTATTAGGTGTTTTAAGATTAGGCTTCAAAGGTCAAGCACGTCATTTTTTTATAATACAGAACCACTTCTTATTGGACTTCCATTGTCCTTCAAGTACAGAACCACTTCCTATTGGACTTCCATTGTCCTTCAAGTACAGAACCACTTCCTATTGGACTGCCATTGTCCTTCAAGAATGGCTGAGCTGTAGATCCAGTTTGTTCTCCAATTCTTCCATCTGGGTTGGAATGTGAAGGAACGTCTGTCTAAGTCTTGTTCGTTTGCACGGGTCACAGCTCTCTGAAGGCGCTGCCTAGTGCCTTTGCCATACAAAGTAGACCGGTTGGTGTGAGTATAGTATAGGCTAGTCCAAGGGTGGGCAATAATTTTGGCACAAGGGCCACATCGGGATTTCCAAATTCAGAGAAGGGCTGCACATATTTTGTTTGTCAAAAGCAATTTGAAAACGTGTAGGTCCATTATAATTTCTACGTACTTTCGATACTAGTTTTAGACGTTCAAGAGTGGCCTGGTGTTTTTTTTAAAGCCAAAATAATAACTCCCCCCACCCCCCCAAAAACCCTCCCGCGGGCCAGATTGAATGGGATCTGGCCTGCAAGGCCATGTGTTGCCCACCCCTGGGCTAGTCCGACAAAGCATGCAGGGTCTACTGGCAGAGGTAAAGGGTGGAAAAGGCCAACCGTGCGGAAACTCATTAATTATTTAGTGGGACTGCCAGTCTAAGCACTAACTTACCTCATTTTACATTTTAGTCATTTAGCAGATGCTCTTATCCAGAGCGACTTACAATTAGTGCATTCATCCTAAGATCGCTAGGTGAGACAGCATATTGCAATCGTAGTACATTTAACCTCAAAGTATTTATCAGCGAAGTTGGTGCTAGTGGGGAAAAGATAAGTGGCACTTTTTTTTTTGTACCTCCTACCTAGGCTTTTTGGTTATGCGAAAATATAAAGTTTTATAGTATGTTAACATTTTGTATGCTTTAAGTGCCATGTCTGGGGCGGCAGGTAGCTTAGTGGTTAAGAGCGTTGTGCCAGTAACCGAAAGGTCGCTGGTTCTAATCCCCGAGCCAACTAGGTGAAAAATCTGTCGATGTGCCCTTGAGCAAGGCACTTAACCCTAATTGCTCCTGTAAGTCGCTCTGGATAAGAGCGTCTGCTAAATGACGTAAATGTAAATGTCACACTAATTTCGGCTTTTCATCCAGCGAGCCAAATAAAGGCCCTGGCAGGAGCCACGCCCCAGCACTAACACTACACCAGCTCTCTGGTCACCACTACAGCATCTGATTGGCTGTCAGGTCACCACTACAGCCTCTGATTGGATCAGGCCAGGGGACATCTAGCCCATAAACCAACCGGCCTATCATCTGATGAAATTAAACAGCGCTGAATTTGTTCAATAAAAGTTATCCCCGTTTGTTCCTACGGACTTGAATAAGTCTAGGGATTTATGGGAAAGCGAGCTTGTGTAGCTCTGCATAAGTCTCAACATGCATGCACTTGCACATTTAATTCACGACTCCCCACAGGATCAGGATCATTATCTTGCTCCCAATAAGGGCAGATGTTGGCTCTAGATGTGAGGGATAACCAGATGGATTAATGATGCAACAACATCTAATTGAGATTAATGGAAGCATCCTGTTTGGTGGAAGGCTGCTGTTCTTCTTAAAGAAAGAGAGCAGCTTAATCTCTGCCGTTTCAGATTGGGGCTGTGTGCGGTCATGTTTGTATTGTATACTAAATCCCCTTCCCATATCATCTTGCTGTGAGGTCCTTCACCGTCAGAAGGTACAACCTAAAGTTTCTGGGTGGATGGTTCCAAAGTTCTAAAGGTTGTAAGAAGAGGACCAAGACTTGCCAATGAGATGTACAGCAAAACCCACTGTATACCCACCCAGTCCATGTCACTTGGTGCTGAGCAAGGAGAAATTGCAGGCGAAAAGCACCCCGATTCAACTCATCCAAACAAACTCAAACACGACAATTTTATCCAAAGTGTTGTCAAGTAAATGTTTGCTTGGGAGCATTTGTAGCGTGGGAGGGTTAGGCTACTCATTTTCATTTACAGAAATAGCCATGACGTGTTCCTCCTATAATCTCTTTCAGCATGACTGCCTCTTAGCTGCAGCCTCCCCCCGTCCTAGTCTTACAAGCACCGCTGCAGCCTCCGCCCGTCCTAGTCTTACAAGCACCACTGCTCCCAGAGAAGAGATGAAAGATGAGAGGGGAGACCTCCCCCGTCCTGTCCTGTTGCTGTTGTGGTTATTGAAAGAACTTTGTTCCAGAGCAACATTATCTGCAGCCCTTTTCCCATACACCGGCATAGATGGATCAGCCATATGACGGCTCTGTAGGCGTGTCATACACCGCCATGGATGGATCAGCCATATGACGGCTCTGTAGGCGTGTCATACACCGCCATGGATGGATCAGCCATATGACGGCTCTGTAGGCGTGTCATACACCGCCATGGATGGATCAGCCATATGACGGCTCTGTAGGCGTGTCATACACCGCCATGGATGGATCAGCCATATGACGGCTCTGTAGGCGTGTCATACACCGCCATGGATGGATCAGCCATATGACGGCTCTGTAGGCGTGTCATACACCGCCATAGATGGATCAGCCATATGACGGCTCTGTAGGCGTGTCATACACCGCCATGGATGGATCAGCCATATGACGGCTCTGTAGGCGTGTCATACACCGCCATGGATGGATCAGCCATATGACGGCTCTGTAGGCGTGTCATACACCGCCATGGATGGATCAGCCATATGACGGCTCTGTAGACGTGTCTGCAGGCAGTCAATGGAGCTGGCTGGCTGGCTGGCTGACTTACACACAGGGACAGGATGCTGTTAAGTCTCTCGCTCGTTCACCACAGGACCTAAACACGGGACAGTTTCTACCGTGATTCTCAAAATGTTTTCGTTATACTTAATATGTGCCCTTAATATAAGATCTTCCTTTGTCACCAAAGAAGAACCTGCTTCAACTTAATGTTTGATTGTGAGGGTTAGGGTTGCAATGACGCTCTCCCCCCAGCCCCGGGTAAAAAAGAAAAGAAAAACGATACAATCGTATATCAACGATGGGTGGATGTGTCCAGACATCGCCCAACCCTAGTGAGGGTTGCTCAAATGGTTCTCTTACATTGACTTAATAAATATTGACTGTAGTAACACACAATAGACCTACTACATCTTCACAGTATGAAGTTATTTTCTCTCTGGGAGTTCAGCAAATTTGGCAATTCCCCTGCATATAAGAAAGTCCCTGTGGGCATGTCTGGACTTGTTTCGGAGAGAAGAAGAGATTCCTTGTATTGTCAGCTATTGGTGGTTGGCATTTGCCTGGCTACCCAAACTCCTTTCTCCGGCCAAACGCTACGACATGCCCACGGATGTTAGTTGCTTCTCCGCAATGAGTCTGGATCTAAGCACCTCCCCAATGATTTATAGAACGCAAACACATTCTAACAATTCGGATTGGTCCCAGAAACAGATGGGTTGGGCCAGAACACACGTGGGGAAGGCAGCTTTTGAAAATGTCACTGGCTTTGATACTCTTGATTGGTTAGAAATGATCTAATCGCTGATTACTTTGTCTTGTACAACACCCCTCATTTTGACAACATCACAAACTACTTGAATAATGGCAATCTCAGGCTGAAGTATGTAGCGAACATAGAGCAGCAGAATAATTATGTTTGAGTCATCAGGCAAAGTTGGCATATGGTAGTAGATGTTTTTTTTTCTCCAATGGTGCCACAATTGATAGAAATGTTTATTTTGTTCGTAAAACATCTCAATACCATGAGTAGAGTACGGGAGCACCTTGTTCAGAATTATAAGCGTTGCAGTGTTATGAGATGATGAGAATATCTGATGTGCACAATGGCTTGAAAGTGCATACTAAGGGTTCATCAAAGCGTTCTCCCGCCATCCAATCCTCCCCATAAATTCATGTTTTATTACCGAAAGGCCCAGGCTGCTCAGTCGTCTGTCCAGCATGGATGAAGTCTGCTTCCGCCACACTAATGGCTTGTTTGGCCACCTGTGTTGCTCATATTTTAGACCTGACAAACTAGATTTGGTGAGGTAAACCTGTCCTTTGTCTCCCTGATTATGACATGGCATTGACAGAACTGAACATCAGTCTGCAGCAGGATCAAAAGGTCCCAGTTAGCTAAATCCATTCCACCCTGCGTCTTCTTCCCCTTGGCAGTAAAATGGGAGGTCCTGTTTGAAGCCACTTATTAGCCCTTGTTCACAGCTCATCCCCATGGTACCACTTGGTTTTTTTCCACTCCTGCCATGGCTCCCCGCGAGCATCCGAGATGTCAATGCCTGCTCCTGTTTCACGATTGGTAACCTACAAAACGGGCTAATTGGCCCCTCACACAGCACAAAATGGAACCTGTTCTAGCTGTTTATTGCCCACTGGTGTAAAGTGCCTTCAGAAAGTATTCACACCCCTTGACTTTTTCCACATTTTGTTCTGTTACAAAGTGGGATTAAAATGGATTTAATTGACCTTTTTTTCCCCCAACGATCTACAAAAAATAGTCTTAACATTAGTAATTAATTAATTAAAAATAGAACACTATCTTAATTAGATAAGTATTCAACTTTATAACTTTATTTAACCAGGTAAGCCAGTTGAGAACAAGTTCTCATTTACAACTGCGACCTGGCCAAGATAAAGCAAAGCAGTGTTATTTAAAAACAACACAGAGTTACATATGGGGTAAACAAAACATAGTCGATAATATATATACAGTGTGTGCGAATGTAGTAAGTTATGGAGGTAAGGCAATAAATAGGCCATAGTGCAAAATAATTACAATTAGTATTAACACTGGAATGATAGATGTGCAAGAGATGATGTGCAAATAGAGATAATGGGGTGCAAATGAGCAAAATAAAGAACAATATAGGGATGAGGTAGTTGGGTGGGCTAATTTCAGATGGGCTGTGTGCAGTGATCGGTAAGGTGCTCTGACAACTGATGCTTAAAGATAGTGAGGGATATAAGTGTCTCCAGCTTCAGAGATTTTTGCAGTTTGTTCCAGTCATTGGCAGCAGAGAACTGGAAGGAATGGCGGCCAAAGGAGGTGTTGGCTTTGGGGATGACCAGTGAGATATACTTGCTGGAGCGCATACTATGGGTGGGTGTTGCTATGGTGACCAATTAGCTAAGATAAGGCGGGGATTTGCCTAGCAGTGATTTATAGATGACCTGGAGCCAGTGGGTTTGGCGACAAATATGTAGTGAGGACCAGCCAACAAGAGCATACAGGTCACAGTGGTGGGTAGTATATGGGGCTTTGTTGACAAAACGGATGGCACTGTGATAGACTACATCCAATTTGCTGAGTAGAGTGTTGGAGGCTATTTTGTAAATGACATCGCCGAAGTCAAGGATCGGTAGGATAGTCAGTTTTACGAGGGCATGTTTGGCAGCATGAGTGAAGGAGGCTTTGTTGCGAAATAGGAAGCCGATTCTAGATTTAACTTTGGATTGGAGATTCTTTATGTGAGTCTGGAAGGAGAGTTTACAGTCTAACCAAACACCTAGGTATTTGTAGTTGTCCACATACTCTAGGTTAGACCCGTCGAGAGTAGTGATTCTAGTTGGGTGTGCGGGTGCCAGCAGCGTTCGATTGAAGAGCATGCATTTAGTTTTACTAGTGTTTAAGAACAGTTGGAGGCTACGGAAGGAGTGTTGTATGGCATTGAAGCTCGTTTGGACGTTTGTTAACACCGTGTCCAATGAAGGGCCAGATATATACAAAATGGTGTCGTCTGCGTAGAGGTGGATCTGAGAGTCACCAGCAGCAAGCGCGACGTCATTGATATACACAGAGAAAAGAGTCTGCCCTAGAATTGAACCCTGTGGCACCCCCATAGAGACTGCCATAGGTCCAGACAACAGGCCCTCCGATTTGACACATTGAACTCTATCTGAGAAGTAGTTGGTGAACCAGGCGAGGCAGTCATTTGAGAAACCAAGGCTATTTAGTCTGCCAATAAGAATGCGGTGGTTGACAGAGTCGAAAGCCTTGGCCAGGTCGATGAAGACGGCTGCACAGTACTGTCTATTATCGATCGCGGTTATAATATCGCTTAGGACCTTGAGCGTGGCTGAGGTGCACCCATGACCAGCTCGGAAACCGGATTGCATAGCAGAGAAGGTACGGTGGGATTCGAAATGGTCGGTGATCTGTTTGTTAACTTGGCTTTCAAAAACTTTAGAAAGGCAAGGCAGGATGGATATAGGTCTGTAACAGTTTGGATCAAGAGTGTCACCCCCTTTGAAGAGGGGGATGACCGCGGCAGCTTTCCAATCTCTGGGGATCTCAGACGATATGAACGAGAGGTTGAACAGGCTAGTAACAGGGGTTGCGACAATTTCGGTGGCTAATTTTAGAAAGAAAGGGTCCAGATTGTCTAGCCCAGATGATTTGTAGGGGTCCAGATTTTGCAGCTCTTTCAGAACATCAGCTGTCTGAATTTGTGTGAAGGAGAAGCGGGGGGGGGGGGGGGACTTTAGTGTCCCAAAACCTTTTGGCGTTTGTGCCACAGGATGCTAATTTCTTTTTGAAAAAGCTAGCCTTTGCTTTCCTAACTGCTTGTGTATATTGATTCCTAACTTCCCTGAAAAGTTGTATATCGCGGGGGCTATTCGATGCTAATGCAGTACGCCACAGGATGTTTTTGTGCTGGTCAAGGGCAGTCAAGTCTGAGGAGAACCAGGGGCTATATCTGTTCTTAGTTCTGCATTTTTTGAATGGGGCATGCTTATTTTAAGATTGAGAGGAAAGCACTTTTAAAGAACAACCAGGCATCCTCTACTGATGGAATGAGATCGATATCCATCCAGGATACCTGGGCCAGGTCAATTAGGAAGGCCTGCTCGCTAAAGTGTTTTAGGGAGCGTTTGACAGTGACGAGGGGTGGTCGTTTGACTGCAGACCCGTTACGGACGCAGGCAAGAAGGCAGTGATCGCAGAGATCCTGGTTGAAGACAGCGGAGGTGTATTTAGAGGGTAAGTTAGTCAGGATGATATCTATGAGGGTGCCCATGTTTACGGATTTAGGGTTGTACCTGGTAGGTTCCTTGATAATTTGTGTGAGATTGAGGGCATCTAGTTTGGATTGTAGGATGGCCGGGGTGTTAAGCATATCCCAGTTTAGGTCACCAAGCAGTACGAACTCTGAGGATAGATGGGGGGCAATCAATTCACATATGGTGTCCAGGGCACAGCTGGGGGCTGAGGGTGGTCTGTAGCAATCAGTGAAATACTTATTTCTGGAAAGGTGGATTTTTAGAAGTAGGAGCTCAAACTGTTTGGGCACAGACCTGGATAGTATGATAGAGCTCTGCAGGCTATCTCTACAGTAAATTGCAACTCCACCCCCTTTGGCAGTTCTATCTAGACGGAAGATGTTGTAGTTGGGGATGAACATGTCAGAATTTTTGGTGGCCTTCCTAAGCCAGGATTCAGAGACTGCTAGAACATCAGGGTTTGCGGAGTGTGCTAACGCAGTGAATAACTCAAACTTAGGGAGGAGGCTTCTGATGTTAACATGCAAAAAAACTATACTTTTACGGTTACAGAAGTCAACAAATGATAGCGCCTGGGGAGTAGGAGTGAGACTGGGGGCTGCAGGGCCTGGGTTAGCCTCTACATCACCAGAGGAACAGAGGAGGACTAGAATAAGGATGTGGCTAAAGGCTTTAAGAACTGGTCTTCTAGTGCGTTGGGTACAGAGAATAAAAGGGGCAGATTTCTGGGCGTTGTAGAATAGATTCAGGGCATTATGTACAGACAAGGATATGGAAGGATATGAGTACAGTGGAGGTAAACCGAAGCGTTGGGTAACAATGAGAGAGCATCAATGGAGGCATCGATTGAGCCGGTCTCCGCGTGTATGGGGGTGGAACAAAGGAGCTGTTTGCGGCAGTTTGAGAGGGACTTGGGGCTCTACAGTGAAATTGTATAATAAGAACTAACTGGAACAGCAATAGGCAAGGCATATTGACATGGGAGAGAGGCATTAAGCAATCACAGGTGTTATTCGAGAGAGCTAAGACAACAACTGGTAATGGCGATGAAAGTTTAGGCTGAGGCTAAACAGATAAACAGGACAGGGTACCATGTAAAGGAACAGTCCAGCAGGCATCAGCTGTGCAGCTGAGTGATCATAAGGTCCAGTGAACAGCAATATGTGAGTCCGAGAGCAGTTCGAATTGGTGCTACAGCACAGGCGAGCAGGAAGCACGGCTGTTGAATTGTGTGTGCTAGGGGCCGGGGCTAGCAGATGGATCTTCGTGGTCGTCGCAACGGGAAGCCGGTTGAAACCACAGACAACTACGTCGGCAGACCAGTCGTGATGGATCGGCGGGGCTCTGTGTCGACACTAGGAGGTCCCGTCCGGTTGACAGAGAGGTAGATAGCCGGGAGATGGGCCTGACTCGAGGCTAGCTCAAGGCTGATTAGCCAGCAACAACATCCATTCGGTTGCAGCTAGCTAGTTGCGATGATCCGGTGTTAAAGGTCCAGTGTTTCAGTGATTCCAGCAGAAAATCCGATATGTTCTGGGTCGATAACGCGCTGTGCAGACAGTGCAGACTGGCCGATAATAGTCCAGGCTAGAGCTGGCTGGTAGATAGTGCAGGCTACGGACAATGGTGAAAAAACTCTAACGGTGGCTAATAGCAAGTAGCTAGTTAGCTGGGTACTCTCGTCCGGTAGACAGAGAGGTAGATAGCCGAGATATGGGCCTGGCTCGAGGCTAGCTCAAGGCTAACTGGTGCTTGCTTCGGGGGCAGTGGTGACTATAATAATAATAAATAATATGCCATTTAGCAGACGCTTTTATCCAAAGCGACTTACAGACATGCGTGCATACATTTTTGTGTATGGGTGGTCCCGGGGATCGAACCCACTACCTTGGCGTTACAAGCGCCGTGCTCTACCAGCTGAGCTACAGAGGACCACATCCATTCTGTTGCGGCTAGCTAGTTGCGATCCAGTGATTCAGTTATTCCGGCAGAAAATGCGATGTTCTGGGTGAAAAACCGCTAACGGTGGCTAATCGCAAGTAGCTAGTTAGCTGGCTAGCTAGTTTCAACTGGAGATTCTAGATAAAAGGTAAGTAAATAATAGTATCCGTTCCACATTGAGTGAAGCGGGTTGCAGGAAAGTATATTTAGTAGAAAGATTAAAAGTGTGATAGGGAAATGTATACGAAAATTTAAAAATAAAGGCTATTTACACGGACACACTACAGTCAACTCCCTGAGTCAATACATGTTAGTCACCTTTGGCAGCGATTATAGCTGTGAGTCTTTCTGGGTAAGTCTCCAAGAGCTTTCCACACCTGGATTGTGCAATATTTGCTCATTGTATTCTTTTGAAAACGTTTCAAGCTCTGTCAAGTTGGTTGTCAGGGCATAACATTTTCTTTTTGGTCCACCAGCCACTGTTGCAAGTTGATTTAAAAATCTACCAGCCACTCATATTATTTATGCCTGCTAAAATTACACCAAGAAACACAAAAAAAAACGGATGAGTATGCTTTGTAATGTTTCTAAAACAAATGTATTAGTAGTAAGAAGTAATGTGGTATATTGTTTAATACATTTAACTAAGTCTTTTAACCAAAATATCACAGATGAGACAAATGTTCACCTGCCCCTTTAAGGGTGGGAGGTTACCGTGGTAGCGCGACTCCAGTCATGTTTGTGCCTGTGAGATTTAGTCTTAGTAGAAGCGTTGTCTTCTCTTCCGTAGCAGTAAAACAACCTAGCTTATGAACAAAACAATGTAAATAGGCAAGAAACACAAGGACAAAGTTTCACTTCAGCAGACTTTCGTTTCAAGTAAATTAGAACAACTTTTATGCCTGTGCGCAGCGCTTCAAAAAATAAATAATAATAATTAACTCAGCTCTTCACGTGCGCACAGCCCCCTGCCAGAAAGTGTTGCTGCGCGAGTTGGAAAAGGCTATACAGTGAGGGAAAAAAGTATTTGATCCCCTGCTGATTTTGTACGTTTGCCCACTGACAAAGAAATGATCAGTCTATCATTTTAATGGTAGGTTTATTTGAACAGTGAGAGACAGAATAACAACAAAAAAATCCAGAAAAATGCATGTAAAAAATGTTATAAATTGATTTGCATTTTAATGAGGGAAATTAAGTATTTGACCCCCTCTCAATCAGAAAGATTTCTGGCTCCCAGGTATCTTTTATACAGGTAACGAGCTGAGATTAGGAGCACTCTCTTAAAGGGAGTGCTCCTAATCTCAGCTTGTTACCTGTATAAAAGACACCTGTCCACAGAAGCAATCAATCAATCAGATTCCAAACTCTCCACCATGGCCAAGACCAAATAGCTCTCCAAGGATGTCAGGGACAAGATTGTAGACCTACACAAGGCTGGAATGGGATACAAGACCATCGCCAAGCAGCTTGGTGAGAAGGTGACAACAGTTGGTGCAATTATTCGCAAATGGAAGAAACACAAAAGTACTGTCAATCTCCCTCGGCCTGGGGCTCCATGCAAGATCTCACCTCATGGAGTTGCAATGATCATGAGAACCGTGAGGAATCAGCCCAGAACTACACCGGAGGATCTTGTCAATGATCTCAAGGCAGCTGGGACCATAGTCACCAAGAAAACAATTGGTAACACACTACGCCGTGAAGGACTGAAATCCTGCAGCGCCCGCAAGGTCCCCCTGCTCAAGAAAGCACATATACAGGGCAGTCTGAAGTTTGCCAATGAACATCTGAATGATTCAGAGGAGAACTGGGTCAAAGTGTTGTGGTCAGATGAGACCAAAATTGAGCTCTTTGGCATCAACTCAACTCGCCGTGTTTGGAGGAGGAATGCTGCCTATGACCCCAAGAACACCATCCCCACCGTCAAACATGGAGGTGGAAACATTATGCTTTGGGGGTGTTTTTCTGCTAAGGGGACAGGACAACTTCACCGCATCAAAGGGACGATGGACGGGGCTATGTACCGTCAAACCTTGGGTGAGAACCTCCTTCCCATTGAAAATGGGTCGTGGATGGGTATTCCAGCATGACAATGACCCAAAACACACGGCCAAGGCAACAAAGGAGTGGCTCAAGAAGAAGCACATTAAGGTCCTGGAGTGGTCTAGCCAGTCTCTAGACCTTAATCCCATAGAAAATCTGTGGAGGGAGCTGAAGGTTCGAGTTGCCAAACATCAGCCTCAAAACCTTAATGACTTGGAGAAGATCTGCAAAGAGGAGTGGGACAAAATCCCTCCTGAGATGTGTGCAAACCTGGTGGCCAACTACAGGAAACGTCTGTCTCTGTGATTGCCAACAAGGGTTTTGCCACCAAGTACTAAGTCATGTTTTGCAGAGGGGTCAAATACTTATTTCCCTCATTAAAATGCAAATCAATTTATAACATTTTTGACATGCGTTTTTCTGGATTTTTTTGTTGTTATTCTGTCTCTCACTGTTCAAATAAACCTACCATTAAAATGATAGACTGATCATGTCTTTGTCAGTGGGCAAACATACAAAATCAGCAGGGGATCAAATACTTTTTTCCCTCACTGTATAGGATTCGTAGTTCTTTGACTTTGCGTGATTAATTTACCAGCTATGAAACAAAATGGCAAAAATACTATAATATGTAATATATATGACTATAAATGTGATCATACTTAACTATTTTTATTCACAAATATTAGTGCAATGCTCACTGTGGAGCCCTGACCACCTGCCAACGTGGCTGGTGAAATAGACATCTTACCCGCCAATGCCAAAATCTACCCACATTTGGTAGGTGGCGGGTGTTTAATTTTAGGCCCTGTTTGTTGTTGATAATTGCTAGACAACCGTTTTCAGGTCTTGCCATAGATTTTAAAGCAGATTTAAGTCTTCACGGTCTTCTTGGTAAGCAACTCCAGTGTAGATGTGGCCTTGTGTTTTAGGTTGTCCTGCTGAAAGGTGAATGTATCTCCGTGTCTGGTGGAAAGCAGACTGAACCAGGTATTCCTCTAGGATTTTGCCTGTGCTTAACGCCTTTCAGTTTATTTTTTTATCCTGAAAAACTCCCCAGTCCTTAACGATTACAAGCTTACTCATAACATGATGCAGCCACCACTATGCTTGAAAATGTAGAGAGTGGTACGCAGTAATGTGTTGTATTGGATTTGCCCCAAACATAAGACTTTGTATTCAGGACAAAAAGTTAATTATTTGCCAAATGGACCCAAAATGTTGATGTTTTGTTCCCTGAGCCACTTAGTTATCACTTTTGCCTTGTGGCAAGGTGCTCCATCATGCTGGAAAAGGCATTGGTCGCCACCAAACTGTTCTTGGATGGTTGGGAGAAGTTGCTCTCGGAGGATGTGTTGGTACCATTCTTTATTCATGGCTGTGTTCTTAGGCAAAATTGTGAGTGAGCCCACTCCCTTGGCTGAGAAGCAACCCCACACATGAATGGTCTCAGGATGCTTTACTGTTGGCATGACACAGGACTGATGGTAGCGCTCACCTTGTCTTCTCTGGACAAGGTGTTTTCCGGATGCCCCAAACAATCGGAAAGGGGATTCATCAGAGAAAATGACTTTACCCCAGTCCTCAGCAGTCCAATCCCAGTACCTTTTGCAGAATATCAGTCTGTCCCTGATGTTTTTCCTGGAGAGAAGTGACTTCTTTGCTGCCATTCTTGACACCAGGCCATCCTCCAAAAGTCTTCGCCTCACTGTGCATGCAGATGCACTCACACCTGCCTGCTGCCATTCCTGAGCAAGCTCTGCACTGGTGGTGCCCCGATCCCGCAGCTGAATCAACTTTAGGAGACGGTCCTGGCGCTTGCTGGACTTTCTTGGGCGCCCTGACGCCTTCTTCACAACAATTGAACCTCTCTCCTTTAAGTTCTTGATGAGCCGATAAATGGTTGATTTAGGTGCAATCTTACTAGCAGCAATATCCTTGCCTGTGAAGCCCTTTTTGTGCAACGCAATGATGACGGCACGTGTTTCCTTGCAGGTAACCATGGTTAACAGAGGAAGAACAATGATTTCAAGCACCACCTTCCTTTTAAAGCTTCCAGTCTGATATTCTAACTCAAACAGCATGACAGAGATATCTCCAGCCTTGTCCTCGTCAACACTCTCACCTATGTTAACGAGAGAATCACTGACATGATGGCAGCTGGTCCTTTTGTGGCAGGGCTGAAATGCAGTGGAAATGTTTTTGGGGGATTAAGTTAATTTTCATGGTAAAGAGGGACTTTGCAATTAATTGCAATTCATCTGATCACTCTTCATGACATTCTGGAGTATATGCAAATTGCCATCATCAAAACTGAGGCAGCAGACTTTGTGAAAATTAGTATTTGTGTCATTCTCAAAACGTTTGACCATGACTGTACAATGTTGTTAATCCATTCTCTGTTTTCTCCAGTCACAGCCATTAAACTCTATTACTGTTTTAATGTCACCATTGGCCTCATGGTGAAATCCCTGAGCGGTTTCCTTCCTCTCCGGCAACTGAGTTAGGAAGGACGCCTGCATCTTTGTAGTGACTGGGTGTAATGATACACCATCCAAAGTGTAATTAATAACTTCACTATGCTCAAAGGGATATTCAGTGTCTGCTTTTTTTATCTACCAATAGGGGACCTTCTTTGTGAGGCATTGGAAAACCTGCCTGGAATTTGTGGTTGAATCTGTTTTGAAATTCACTGCTCAACTGAGGGACCTTAGAGATAATTGTGTGGGGTACATAGATGAGGTAGTCATTCAAAAATCATTGTTGCACATAGATTCCATGCAACTTATGTGACTTGTTAAGCACATTTTTACTCCTGAACTTATTTAGGCTTGCCATAACAAAGGGGTTGAATACTTATTGACTCAAGACATTTCAGCTTTTCATTTTTAATGAAAAGTGGTCCTCTGTAGCTCAGCTGGTAGAGCACGGCGCTTGTAACGCCAGGGTAGTGGGTTCGATCCCCGGGACCACCCATACACAAAAAAAATGATGCACGCATGACTGTAAGTCGCTTGTGATAAAAGTGGCATATTATATTATTAATTAATTTGTATAAAATAAAAACATGAATTCCACTTTCATATTATGGGCTATTGTGTGTAGGCCAGTGACATAATTTTTTTTATAATAATCATTTAAAATTCAGGCTGTAACAAGAAAATGTGGCAAAAGTCAAGGGGTGTGAGTACTTTCTGCAGACACTGTAGATGCTAGCTGATAAAACTGTCTCACTCATTCTGTAAGATGTTTTATTTCTCTGTCATTGGATCTTGTCATCGTTCTCTCATTTACCAATCAGTGGTTGGCAGTGATTGTGCTGGTTGTTATTCTTAAAAGTTCACGCTCTCAGGTATTTTGAATTCAGGTGACCAAACTCTACTGGGGGTTAGCCATGAATAATGAACAAATCATTATACAGCATCAGATAGATGAACTGGATAGGAAAGCAATTTTTTTGCTTGAAGTTTGGTTGTATGGTTTTTGTTTTTAACTGTTTGACATCTGCTGTGTAGAGATCACCGTCTGGGCAGCATTAACCTACTTCCCAATATTATGATTCGACTCAAGTGACTGTGGGAAATGTTTGTCATCTGTCAAAACGGAGACCACTGCCAACATTCAAGCATTGATTTTACACATTTTGAGAATATTCACCTCTACAGCTTTAGCGATTTAGAAAATACTTGTGTTGAATTGAAAAATGTTGCCTATGCAATATTTAACTGAGTCAATTGAATGCTTTGTATTTTCATTAAGAGTTTGAGTTCTTCACAGAATCAACTCACAGCCTATACGTGAACTCCTTTGTGACTTTTACGAGTGTTAATGCTCAATACCAGTGGTGTAAATACTGAAGTAGTTTTTGGGGTATCTGTACTTTACTATTTATATTTTTGACTACTTTTACTCCACTACATTCCTAAAGAAAATAATGTACTTTTTACTCCATACATTTACCCTGACACCCAAAAGTACTCATTACATTTCGAATGCTTAGCAGGACAGGAAAATGGTCAAATTCAAACACTTAACAAGAGAACATCCCTACTGCCTCTGATCTGGCAGACTCACTAAACACATGCTTCGTTTGTAAATTATGTCTTAGTGTTGGAGTGTGCTCCTGACTAACTGTAAAAAAAAACATGTGCCATCTGATTTGCTTAATATAAGGAATGTGAAATGATTTATACATTTGATACTTAAGTATTTTAGCTATAATATTTACTTTTGAAACTTACATATATTTAAAACGCAAATACCTTTACTCAACTAGTGTTTTGCTGTGTGACTTTCACTTTTACTTGATTCATTTTCTATAAAGGTATCTTTTACTTTTACTAATGTATGTCAATTGGGTACTTTTCCCACTACTGCTTAATACATCGCTCCTCACATTGGCCATACACAACCTAAAGATGTGCTCCTCACACAACCTTTAGAAAGTCAACATATGAGCTCTCTACAACAGGGGTTCCCAAACTCTTTCCCTCAGGCCCCCTTCCAGCATTGGGGAACATCCCACGCCCCACGTCTGCTTCTATGGGCACAAGCACTGTTCATGACACAAACTGTTCACACCCCTCTTGTTAACAGAGAGAGCATGTTGCAGGTTTAAAGCTTATTTCCTGCAATTTTACATATGTTTCCACTCTGCCTAATGTGTATTAATGTGTTATTAGAGTGACTCAAACGTTGCAACAAAATCTAAGGTGTAAAACATATTTTTGCTAAAAAACATATGGGCTCGTTGATCTGCACATTTCTTACAAGTTATAAATGACATTTACATTTTAGTCATTTAGCAGACGCTCTTATCCAGAGCGACTTACAGTTAGTGAGTGCATACATTTTTCATACTGGCCCCCCGTGGGAATCGAACCCACAACCCTGGCATTGCAAGCGCCATGCTCTACAGGAGGCCTGTAGCTCTCTAAGGTATGCAGTGACTGACATGTCAAGAGGAAAACTGATGACGAACTACCGAATTTCGAAGTTGCACCTTGTGCATTCTACTATTACAACTTTCAAGAGTAGGTTGAAGGCCGGACTGAGTTATTACAGTTTGGGAACCACTGCTCCACAAAACCTGCTGCCTAGTACACTGGATGAGGTGCACAACCTTTACATACACATGGAGAATCTTAATTTGAGCCAGTTTGCTACAGCAGGAAAATAATTCTGCTGCAATGGGAAATGTGAATTATGTGTATTATTATTATTATTATTATTATTATTATTATTATTCATGGTCATTTTTGTAGGGGTTGATACATTTTTCATAATGGAAAATCAAGTCTGAAATTTCAAAGTGGAAATGACAAACTTCAGCAACCTTTTTTAAACCTCAAATACACTACAAATGTTAGATGTCCTGCATTGCAGGAAAGTTATCCTGCAACAGGTTGATCAAATTTAAGATCCTACATAGAGCATTAGTCTCAACACTGCAGTCAGTTGACCCCGTATGAACAGTGCTTAGCCATCCATCTCCACAGGCTGTTTGGGTTTAGACTACTCATTTTCCTCTGGTTAGTGCATAACTGGCAGGCAGCGGTCTCTGACCTCTGAACCTCCATGTCTGTGCTTCTCCTCCCATCTGGCTGATCTGAGGTCAATGATGCCTGTGGCTGCCCTGGGTTCAACCTCTCTCATCATTGTCAGGCGAGGCAGAAATAACACACTAGGTTTTCCCCCCACAAGGCCAGTCTCCAATGGACAGCTCCTCTCATTCCCAGGACTTCATGCTGCTTACATTGCGTGGGTCCACAGGAGTGTAACACAATTCAAATGGTCTACTGAAAGAACTGGTCAGACCAACTACACGTGGTTCACTATGTCAGCAGGCAACAAGGCGATAACTAGAAGCTACCTTTTCATTGTTCTAATAGTCCTCTTCTCCCGCTGTCTCTTTCAGCGGAAGGCCTGCCCCAGGTGTTCTACTTTGGGCCCTGTGGGAAGTATAATGCCATGGTCCTAGAGCTGCTGGGCCCCAGTTTAGAAGACCTCTTTGACCTTTGTGACAGGACCTTCTCACTAAAGACTGTATTAATGATTGCCATTCAGCTGGTGAGTTCCCAACATCAAATAATGCTATATTTACCAGATTTGTTCAAACTGGTCTGCAATTCGAAGGTTGGGGTCAATTCCATGTAATTCGGCCAATTTAGGAGAACTTAAAATGTGATTCTGAAAAGTTATTTTTCCCAATTCATGATTTGGAAAGGGGCTTTTTTTTAAAGTAATGAATTCATCCCGGGGAAAATATTGGATTATAATTGACCCCAATCCTGCTGAGATCAGATTTTTGGTAGAGTTTCTGTTTCCTTATTGAACCCTGATTTGATTGAACTTATTGGTCTAGTCTGTGTGTACCCATGCATAGTCCAGGAGGCCACTCTGTTACTGACTGTCCTGTGCCGTCCCTATCCAGATCTCCCGGATGGAGTATGTGCACTCTAAAAACCTCATCTACAGAGACGTAAAGCCTGAGAACTTCCTCATCGGACGGGGAGGATGCAAAAAGGACCACATTATCCACATCATTGACTTTGGCCTGGCCAAAGAGTACATCGACCCTGAAACCAAAAAACACATCCCATACCGGGAGCACAAGAGCTTAACCGGGACAGCCCGATACATGTCCATTAACACACATTTGGGAAAAGGTATGTCTGGTTTGCCAAGAATTTCTAAGGGGTGGTTTACGCACATTTTTAAATGTAGTTATTAGTTATGACACTGCTTTGTCAGCATGCTAGTGTTGTTGTGAAACTTGGTTATGAGGTGTTTATACACTGCTCAAAAAAATAAAGGGAACACTAAAATAACACATCCTAGATCTGAATGAATGAAATCATTTTATTAAATACTTTTTTCGTTACATAGTTGAATGTGCTGACAACAAAATCACACAAAAATTATCAATGGAAATAAAATGTATCAACCCATGGAGGTCTGGATTTGGAGTCACACTCAAAATTAAAGTGGAAAACCACACTACAGGCTGATCCAACTTTGATGTAATGTCCTTAAAACAAGTCAAAATGAGGCTCCGTAGTGTGTGTGGCCTCCACGTGCCTGTATGACCTCCCTACAACGCCTGGGCATGCTCCTGATGAGGTGGTGTATGGTCTCCTGAGGGATCTCCTCCCAGACCTGGACTAAAGCATCCGCCAACTCCTGGACAGTCTGTGGTGCAACGTGGCGTTGGTGGATGGAGCGAGACATGATGTCCCAGATGTGCTCAATTGGATTCAGGTCTGGGGAACGGGCGGTCCATAGCATCAATGCCTTCCTCTTGCAGGAACTGCTGACACACTCCAGCCACATGAGGTCTAGCATTGTCTTGCATTAGGAGGAACCCAGGGCCAACCGCACCAGCATATGGTCTCACAAGGGGTCTGAGGATCTCATCTCGGTACCTAATGGCAGTCAGGCTACCTCTGTCGAGCACATGGAGGGCTGTGTGGCCCCCCAAAGAAATGCCACCCCACACCATGACTGACCGACCGCCAAACCGGTCATGCTGGAGGATGTTGCAGGCAGCAGAACGTTCTCCACGGCGTCTCCAGACTCTGTCACATGTGCTCAGTGTGAACCTGCTTTCATCTGTGAAGAGCACAGGGCGCCAGTGGCGAATTTGCCAATCTTGGTGTTCTCTGGCAAATGCCAAACGTCCTGCACGGTGTTGGGCTGTAAGCACAACCCCCACCTGTGGACGTCGGGCCCTCATACCACCCTCATGGAGTCTGTTTCTGACCGTTTGAGCAGACACATGCACATTTGTGGCCTGCTGGAGGTCATTTTGCAGGGCTCTGGCAGTGCTCCTCCTTGCACAAAGGCGGAGGTAGCGGTCCTGCTGCTGGGTTGTTGCCCTCCTACGGCCTCCTCCACGTCTCCTGATGTACTGGCCTGTCTCCTGGTAGCGCCTCCATGCTCTGGACACTACGCTGACAGACACAGCAAACCTTCTTGCCACAGCTCGCATTGATGTGCCATCCTGGATGAGCTGCACTACCTGAGCCACTTGTGTGGGTTGTAGACTCCGTCTCATGCTACCACTAGAGTGAAAGCACCGCCAGCATTCAAAAGTGACCAAAACATCAGCCAGGAAGCATAGGAACTGAGAAGTGGTCTGTGGTCACCACCTGCAGAACCACTCCTTAATTGGTGGTGTCTTGCTAATTACCTATAATTTCCACCTGTTGTCTATACCATTTGCACAACAGCATGTGACATTTATTGTCAATCAGTGTTGCTTCCTAAGTGGACAGTTTGATTTCACAGAAGTGTGATTGACTTGGAGTTACAATGTGTTGTTTAAGTGTTCCCTTTAATTTTTTTGAGCAGTGTACTTTTAGATAAATCATGTCTCCTTGGATTTGGCCAATGAGTAGGCAACATTTCTTTGTCAAGGGCTTTTTTTTCATTTAAGGTTGGCAAGGTTGCAAATACTAAGTATAACTTAGCCAGGGTTTATGAGTGACTAGGGCCCCTGAACTTTTATCACAAAAAGGGAGGCAGCTTCCCAGATAAAGGTTGGGGTTAAAGCAAGTTAAGGAAATTCTAATCATGGCTCACTGCGTTTTCCTCCTTTTTAAGTAACTCCCCCTTGTTTTTGTTAATAGAGCAAAGTCGTCGAGATGACCTGGAAGCCTTGGGTCACATGTTCATGTACTTCCTCCGTGGGAGTCTACCGTGGCAAGGACTAAAGGTATGTGACGTCCTCTGAGATTTCACGCTGGTGCTGTGTTTGTAGCAACATACAGATGTTTTATGTGGGTCTTTGACAGGCTGATACACTGAAAGAACGATACCAGAAGATCGGCGACACAAAAAGAAACACTCCCGTTGAGGTTCTCTGTGAGAGCTTCCCAGGTACAGCCTGACTATTTCTCTCATCTAAATCTAATGCTGTTTTTCAATGCAACGCTTTGTGGGTTTTTTTACAACAGTTTGATCATGGTAATTTAGCCACATGTAAGCGAGGAGTGCTTTTGGCGCCCCTTGACTACACTTCAGGATGTTGTATTGTTCCTCACATTACACGTTCAAATCTACATCTGCAATTGGTGTTTGCTGTTACAGAAGAGATGGCCACCTATTTACGCTACGTGAGGCGGTTGGATTTCTTTGAAAAGCCTGATTACGAATACCTGAGGACCCTGTTCACAGAGCTGTTTGAACGGAAAGGATACACCTTCGATTACACCTACGACTGGGTCGGCAGGCAGATAGTATGTAACGCCACTCACTGGCTAATATTGGGGGGAAAACATAGAGCAGGCCTAAGTATTTTAGCTACAATATAACATTGGTTTACTCTTGTACCCCATAGCCAACACCAGTAGGGACTGTCAACATGGACTCTGGGGCTTCTGCCATCACCAGAGAGAGCCACCCACACAGAGAACGGCCCTCGCAGCACCAACCCATGAGGAATCAGGTAAACTGAACTTGCTCTGAAGAGCCCTGATCCACACTGATGGTCCACACTGTGCCCTAACCACAGTATTTTTCAATTAAGGCTCAAGGATCATAACGGCTGCTACATTACCCCTTTAGTTACAATGCCCCCAGCCTCTGGAATTGCCTGCCAGAGAACCTGAGGGGGTTCGAAACTGTGGACATATTTCAAAGGGATCTTAAAACGCATTTAACTCTGCTTTTCCTTAGGGTGCTTTTTAGTCTTTCAGTTTTTATTGTTTTGTTTTTTTATCCTCTGTGTAGTAAATATTTCAGTTGTAATTTCTTTTTTGGTTAGTTTTTTTTCCTGGGAATTTCATTGCGTTGCATCCCTGTCAATATAAATAGAGCTTGATTTGATTAGCCTACATCTTCCAACACTGACCCCCTCCTCCTCCTACTTACTGAGGAGCAAGTTTTAGAATCTGTGGTGGGGGTGGGTTTACAGAGTGGGTCCCTTGGGTGTGGTGGGGAGGCACCACAGCAGCTCCAGGCCATAACCCACTGAGTCAGACTCATCATTCTTACTCTGTTAAATAAACAATGGTGGTTGGATCCCACAGCTGCCACCAACTGCGAAGCTTATTAAGCCTGCAAGACTCCGGAGCTTATTAAGCCTGCAAGACTCCGGAGCTTATTAAGCCTGCAAGACTCCGGAGCTTATTAAGCCTGCTAGACTCCGGAGCTTATTAAGCCTGCTAGACTCCGGAGCTTATTAAGCCTGCTAGACTCCGGAGCTTATTAAGCCTGCTAGACTCCGGAGCTTATTAAGCCTGCTAGACTCCGGAGCTTATTAAGCCTGCTAGACTCCGGAGCTTATTAAGCCTGCTAGACTCCGGAGCTTATTAAGCCTGCTAGACTCCGGAGCTTATTAAGCCTGCTAGACTCCGGAGCTTATTAAGCCTGCTAGACTCCGGAGCTTATTAAGCCTGCTAGACTCCGGAGCTTATTAAGCCTGCTAGACTCCGGAGCTTATTAAGCCTGCTAGACTCCGGAGCTTATTAAGCCTGCTAGACTCCGGAGCTTATTAAGCCTGCTAGACTCCGGAGCTTATTAAGCCTGCTAGACTCCGGAGCTTGCTTGATGCACGTAATGGCAAAGATGCATGTGTATAAATCTTCTGGCGTTTAAAGGAGCAGTAAAGGTATGTCTGGGATGAAACTTTTTTGTAATTCCTGGTTCAAAATGTTATGTAGAATTGTGTTTTCTTACGAAAGTAAGTTGATATGCTACCTTTATTTGCCAGTGCACAGTGGTTTTGTACATGTCATAAAGGAACCCTTTTGACAAGCATTTGATTTCTAAGGGGCTACCTTAACCTTTTGCACATGCCACCTCTGCATGCATTCCTCAACACAGGCCAAATACCAGGGAGAGCAACCAGGCTTTGAGGAAGTTAACAATAACCTCACCACAGTCACATCACAATGGGAAATCTCAGTCTGAACCTAGCTCACACACTGAATGTTGCTAGTTAATATGCAGACACTCGTAGAATTCTTACTCTGTTAAATAAACAGCCAAAAGAGACCTATTCATGTGTTCCAGTCCCGTTGATTGTATCCTTTATGTAGTCAACTGCCCTGTGTTTATTCTGTAGTGTGATGACTGGTTCACTCAGGGCCAAATCCCAACTTGTGAAGCGCACGCCTTACTCGAACTTCGTTTTGTGTAGATCACCCATTGATTTAAATGGGGGAGATTCAAGCAAATGTTTGAGTGGAATGTGCGTATCGCCAAGTTAGTATCCGGCCCTCGGTCACTAAGGCAGTTTCCTGCTTCGCCTTTTTTTATTCATCTCTGCTTTTTTCTTTTTTTTCTTTCCTTTCTCCTGCCGCTTTGCATGACACCTGGTCTGGCCCCGCCCCCACACACGCTTAAACCCCGCCCCCACCCTCACTCCCCTTCCCCTCCATCACCACCATAACTCCCTGAGCAGACGGCAGCTTCCGACCGGAGGGGAGCATGGGAAGTGCAGCCCAGTCGGACAAACTCCTCCTACATGGCCTCCCACCTGGCATCGGACAGGCACGGGGGCTCAGTGCAGGTACACAACTACAACTCCACACTGACCCATCAGTCGATTGTCCACTTCCCCTCCGATCCCAACCCGCCTTCCTTCCCCTGTTTCCTCACATGGTGTGCCACGGTCCACCACAAGTATTTCAATGGCATACGTTACTCATCATTGGCATACTTGAGTTAGGAGGTGTGTGTGTGTGAGGGTGCTAGAGATTTGGTGTGTATCTGTGTGTGCTCACATCTTTTGTCTTCCAGCCCTTGGTCTTCTTTCCCTGTGTTTTTGGAAAGGCAAGCTTCATAACAGGTCATGACTGGTTATGACAAACTAATCTGGAGGCGAAAGAAACGCACACCTGTTTAGGAGAGGTGCTGGCTAGCGGAGTAGAACACCTGTTTAGGAGAGGTGCTGGCTAGCGGAGTAGAACACCTGTTTAGGAGAGGTGCTGGCTAGCGGAGTAGAACACCTGTTTAGGAGAGGTGCTGGCTAGCGGAGTAGAACACCTGTTTAGGAGAGGTGCTGGCTAGCGGAGTAGAACACCTGTTTAGGAGAGGTGCTGGCTAGCGGAGTAGAACACCTGTTTAGGAGAGGTGCTGGCTAGCGGAGTAGAACACCTGTTTAGGAGAGGTGCTGGCTAGCGGAGTAGAACACCTGTTTAGGAGAGGTGCTGGCTAGCGGAGTAGAACACCTGTTTAGGAGAGGTGCTGGCTAGCGGAGTAGAACACCTGTTTAGGAGAGGTGCTGGCTAGCGGAGTAGAACACCTGTGTAGGAGAGGTGCTGGCTAGCGGAGTAGAACACCTGTTTAGGAGAGGTGCTGGCTAGCGGAGTAGAACACCTGGTTAGGAGAGGTGCTGGCTAGCGGAGTAGAACACCTGTTTAGGAGAGGTGCTGGCTAGCGGAGTAGAACACCTGTTTAGGAGAGGTGCTGGCTAGCGGAGTAGAACACCTGGTTAGGAGAGGTGCTGGCTAGCGGAGTAGAACACCTGTTTAGGAGAGGTGCTGGGTAGCGGAGTAGAACACCTGTTTAGGAGAGGTGCTGGCTAGCGGAGTAGAACACCTGTGTAGGAGAGGTGCTGGCTAGCGGAGTAGAACACCTGTTTAGGAGAGGTGCTGGCTAGCGGAGTAGAACACCTGTAGGAGAGGTGCTGGCTAGCGGAGTAGAACACCTGTTTAGGAGAGGTGCTGGCTAGCGGAGTAGAACACCTGTTTAGGAGAGGTGCTGGCTAGCGGAGTAGAACACCTGGTTAGGAGAGGTGCTGGCTAGCGGAGTAGAACACCTGGTTAGGAGAGGTGCTGGCTAGCGGAGTAGAACACCTGTAGGAGAGGTGCTGGCTAGCGGAGTAGAACACCTGTAGGAGAGGTGCTGGCTAGCGGAGTAGAACACCTGTTTAGGAGAGGTGCTGGCTAGCGGAGTAGAACACCTGTAGGAGAGGTGCTGGCTAGCGGAGTAGAACACCTGTAGGAGAGGTGCTGGCTAGCGGAGTAGAACACCTGTTTAGGAGAGGTGCTGGCTAGCGGAGTAGAACACTTGAAAAAGAAAAGGAGAGCCACACACTAGGAGGTCAGATGTTATAATTGAATAACCTAATAACCATGACAAACTAACATTATACAACCAGGTTGATCCTTGTTGTGTTGGGTGCAGTGATGAGTTGACTTGGTTTAGCAATGTTTTGTTTTTGTTTATATATTTGTTTACTTTTTTCCAAAAAAAATTATTCCCAATTGCATGATATCCAATTGGTAGTTAGTCTTGTCCCATCGCTGCAACTCCTGTACGGACTCGGGAGAGGCGAAGGTCGAGAGCCATACGTCCTCCGAAACACGACCCTGCCAAGCCGCACTGCTTCTTGACACACTGCTCGCTTAACCCGGAAGCCAGCCGCACCAATGTGTCGGAGGAAACACCGTACAACTGGCGACCGTGTCAGCGTGCATGCTCCCGGCCCGCCACAGGTGTCGCTACAGCGCGATGGGAGAAGGACATCCAGGCTGGCCAAACCCTCCCCTAAACCGGGCGACGCTGGGCCAATTGTGCGTCGCCTCATGGGTCTCCCGGTCAGCTCGGGATTGAACCCGGATCTGTAATGACGCCTCAAGCACTGCAGTACCTTAGAATGCTGCTCCACTCGGGAGGCCTAGCAATGCATGTTTTTGATGAAATAAAACCTAAAGAGGGTAAATCATCATCAAATAATGCCCCTGTGTGTGGGACTCTGACTGTCATACGTTGTGCCCTTCCTTTAATTCATTGTAGGGCTTCAATATAGTGTGATTTAATGTCTGGTCTAATACATTTATGATGCACCTTTTACTCACACCTCTTGATAAATATTCGGAGAGGTTAATTTAAGATCGTAGAGTATTTATTTCTTCAAAATGTGAAAAGCTAAAACTGCTTGACAAAGCTTGATAAGATTTTGTTACAGAACACAATAGATGGTATTACTTGCAGTATACGTCACAGGTGTGTGTGTGTCATGTACTGGCTCTGTGTTTGAGGGTTGAAGTTGTGTTTTTCTGAATGAGCTGAATATGTGGAAACGGTCAGTGACTCCACCTGAATCAACCCTCTCTCCGTGTGCCACAGGTGGTCAGTTCAACCAATGGGGAGCTGAATGCCGATGACCCTCTGGCAGCCCACTCCAATGCACCAATCACAGTCCAGGCCGAGGTGGAGGTGGTGGATGAGGCCAAGTATGTATCAGCTCATATTCCCCCTTTAACCTTTTCAATTTCTTTCTCCAACTCTACTCCCTCTGCTTTCCTCTCCTCCTCAACTCTTACTCTCATTCTTCTGCTCTTTCCTCCACCCTCTGGATCTCTCTCTCTCTACCTCCTTCCCTCTCTCTCTCACCCTCCATCTCACACATACATCCCTTGTCTGTCTTGATCTCTCGGTCTCTCTACCTCCTTCCCCCTCTCTTTCACCCCCCCTCTCTCGCTCTCTCTCCCTCCCCCCTCTCTCCACCCTCTTTCTTTCTCACATACATCCCTTGTCTGTCTTGATCTCTCTCTACCTCCTTCCCCCTCTCTCACCCCCCCTCTCTCTCTCCACCCTCTTTCTCACACACATACATCCCTTGTCTGTCTTGATCTCTCGCTCTACCTCCTTCCCCCTCTCTCTCTCTCGCTCTCTCCCTCCCCCCTCTTTCTCACATACATCCCTTGTCTCTCACTCACTCACTCACTCACACACATCCAGTTGAAGTCGGAAGTTTACATACACTTAGGTTGGAGTCATTAAAACTCGTTTTTCAACCACTCTACAAATTTCTTGTTAACAAACTATAGTTTTGGCAAGTCGGTTAGGACATACGTAATTTTTCCAACAATTGTTTACAGACCTATTATTTCACTTATAATTCACTGTATCACAATTCCAGTGGGTCAGAAGTTTACATACACTAAGTTGACTGTGTCTTTAAACAGCTTGGACAATTCCAGAAAATTGTCATGGCTTTAGAAGCTTCTGATAGGCTAATTGACATCATTTGAGTCAATTGGAGGTGTACCTGTGGATGTATTTCAAGGCCTACCTTCAAACTCAGTGCCTCTTTGCTTGACATCATGGGAAAATCAAAAGAAATCAGCAAAGACATCAGGAAAAACAATTGTAGACCTCCACAAGTCTGGTTCATCCTTGGGAGCAATTTCCAAACGCCTGAAGGTACCACGTTCATCTGTACAAACAATAGTACGCAAGTATAAACACCATGGGACTACGCAGCCGTCATACCACTCAGGAAGGAGACGCGTTCTGTCTCCTAGAGATTAACGTACTTTGGTTCAAAAAGTGCAAATCAATCCTAGAACAACAGCAAAGGACCTTGTGAAGATGCTGGAGGAAACGGGTACAAAAGTATCTATATCCACAGCAAAACAAGTCCTATATCGACATAACCTGAAAGGCCGCTCATCAAGTAAGAAGCCACTGCTCCAAAACCGCCATAAAAAAGGCAGACTACGGTTTGCAACTGCACATGGGGTCAAAGATCGTACTTTTTGGAGAAATGTACTCTGGTCTGATTAAACAAAAATAGAACAGTTTGGCCATAATGACCATCGTTATGTTTGGAGGAAAAGGGGGGGGGCTTGCAAGCTGAAGAACACCATCCCAACCGTGAAGCACAGGGGTGGCAGCATCATGCTGTGGGGGTGCTTTGCTGCAGGAGGGACTGGTGCACTTCACAAAATAGTTGACATCATGAGGAAGGAAAATTATGTGGATATATTGAAGCAACATCTCAAGACATCAGTCAGGAAGTTAAAGCTTGGTTGCAAATGGGTCTTCCAAATGGATAATGACCCCAAGCATACTTCCAAAGTTGTGGCAAAATGGCTTAAGGACAACAAAGTCAAGGTATGGGAGTGGCCATCACAAAGCCCTGTCCTCAATCCTATTGAACATTTGTGGGCAGAACTGAAAAAGCATGTGCGAGCAAGGAGGCCTACAAACCTGACTCAGTTACACCAGCTCTGTCAGGAGGAGTGGGCCAAAATTCACCCAACTTATTGTAGAAGGCTACCCGAAACGTTTGAACCAAGTTAAACAATGTAAAGGCAATGCTACCATATACTAATTGAGTGTATGTAAACTTCTGACCCACTGGGAATGTGATGAAAGAAATAAAAGCTGAAATAAATCATTCTGTCTACTATTATTCTGACATTTCACATTCTTAAAATAAAGTGGTGATCCTAACTGACCTAAGACAGGGAATTTTTACTAGGATTAAATGTCAGGAATTGTGAAACTGAGTTTAAATGTATTTGGCTAAGGTGTATGTAAACTTCCGACTTCAACTGTACATCCCTTGTCTGTCTTGATCTCTCTCTCTCACCCCCCCCTCTCTCTCCACCCTCTTTCTCTCTCACATACATCCCTTGTCTGTCTTTTTCATTCTCTCTCTCTCTTTCTCTCTCAGGTCTCTCCCTACACTGTCCCCTCTCTGTGTTGCTTCCTGATTGTGTACTTTCTAAGCCTGTGTCCTGCGTGTCCCTATTACAATCCTTTGTTTTGTTAAGGTTGGGACTGCTCCTTTATCCCCCCCCATCAGATGTCCTCTCACTTCTCCTAGGCTCAGTGCAGCAAGAGAAGAACAAAATAAAACTACTATAATGCAATGAGCTTATCAAAACTCAATGCATATCATGTAATATCATCTCTATGATTACCCTAAATTAGATACACCTACTAGTCAGTAATTGTGGATGAAATCCCTGTAACATACCCAGCATAGTGAATGCCAACATTGAGTGTGTTGTCCTTCGATATAATCTAATCCCCCAGTGTCTGTTGTCCCCCACCTCAGTTAGATTCAGTCACACTGTGCATGTATCCCTGGCCAGCCCTCGGAGCCTGGTTCCTCTCGAGGTTTCTTCCCAGGTTCCTGCATTTCTAGAGTTTTTCCTAGCCACTGTGCTTCTACATCTGCATTGCTTGCTCTCTGGCGTTTTAGGCTGTGTTTCTGCATAAGCACTTTGTGACAACTGCTGATGTAAAAAGGGCTTTATAAAACACGTTTGAAATTGTTAGGTGATTGGTTTGTCTCCCGCTTGTTCATTCACATACCCTTTTGATAGGAGGTTTTCCGCTGGCCCTTTGATTTTCCCATCATCAACAGACTTCCTCTTTGATATGATCCCACTGTGTTGAAAGCCAGGGCCCCAGAAGACAGAGTTCAATTAATGTGACAACAGGGTTTCCATAGCAATGTGGCATAAAGCTCTGTTTTTTGCTCGTTGTTTCTCTCTCTCTCCCCCTCCCTCGCTCTCTCGCTCTCTGGTAATCCTTTCTACATCCGCTCCGAAAGGATTTTGGAAGTATCGCTCGTGGTAATGAGCGTCCATGATACAGTATGTTGAAATGGAGTGAGATTAAGATTATACATCAGTTGAATAGTGTACTTAGAACTCGTTAGAACTAAACAGGTGTAGTTAGCTCTGGAACCAAAGAGTCAGAGCCATTGAGTCTTCAATCTTTGACCTTTTGAACCCTGCCCTCTGTCTCCACCTGTCTTGTGTGTGTGTGTGTGTGTGTGTGTGTGTGGGGCATGGTCTGTCCCATTGACTGCTGTATTAATCTTGTCTTTTCTCTCTACACTCTTTCTTCTCTGTAGCTGCGTGAAAATGCTCAACCTGTGGTGAGTCCCTCTCTCCTAGTCCATACCATACCCATGGGACAGGACAGGGAGTGGACCAGCCGAGGCTGCTGGGCCCAGTGGAGTTCACTAGTGTAGTTGACTAGTACACACTGTGAAGGGACCCTGCTCTTATACTGGGCAAAACTGATTAAAAAGAGTGCTCGATATGTCCACTACTGATATAGGCCAGTGGGTTATAAAAGCCTTTTCAGACACTATCTTCTCACTGATACTGATGCTACAGATCAGCTGAATGGGTTGTGGGCTAGGTGATATCTGATTATATCTACTAATCATTCTTTAAATAACACTGTGCTTTTCATACATTGACTTTAATATAGGCTATTGAGTACTTTCTTTTTAGAAAGTCTTTGTCCTGAAATTTTATTTTAAAAGTAAATTATTTGGAAATGCTGTCAATTCCTTTTTTTCTGTTATGTTTTTATTCACCATGGAGGCAGCCTTAAATAT
Organism: Coregonus lavaretus; assembly: GCF_964263955.1. Classification (NCBI taxonomy): domain Eukaryota; kingdom Metazoa; phylum Chordata; class Actinopteri; order Salmoniformes; family Salmonidae; genus Coregonus; species Coregonus lavaretus. The sequence goes on from NC_140024.1 coordinate 30,318,158, forward strand.
CTTCTAAAACCTACTAGCTAGCAGGGTACCTTTTAAATATTGACTAAAACCTACTAGCTAGCAGGGTACCTTTTAAATATTGACTAAAACCTACTAGCTAGCAGGGTACCTTAAATATTGACTAAAACCTACTAGCTAGCAGGGTACCTTTTACATATTGACTAAAACCTACTAGCTAGCAGGGTACCTTAAATATTGACTAAAACCTACTAGCTAGCAGGGTACCTTAAATATTGACTAAAACATACTAGCTAGCAGGGTACCTTTTACATATTGACTAAAACCTACTAGCTAGCAGGGTACCTTAAATATTAACTAAAACCTACTAGCTAGCAGGGTACCTTAAATATTGACTAAAACCTACTAGCTAGCAGGGTACCTTAAATATAGACTAAAACCTGCTAGCTAGCAGGGTACCTTTTACATATTGACTAAAACCTACTAGCTAGCAGGGTACCTTTTAAATATTGAATTAAACCTACTAGCTAGCAGGGTACCTTAAATATTGACTAAAACCTACTAGCAAGCAGGGCACATTTTTTATATTTACTCAAACCTGCTAGCTAGCAGGGCCACCTTTTAAATATTGACTAAAACCTGCTAGCTAGCAGGGCACCTTTAAATATAGACTAAACCCTACTAGCAAGCAGGGCACCTTTTACATCTCCCGAGTGGCGCAGTGGTCTAAGGCACTGCATCGCAGTGCTAGCTGTGCCACTAGAGATCCTGGTTCGAATCCAGGCTCTGTCGTAGCTGGCCGTGACCGGGAGACCCAGCGTCGTCCAGGGTAGGGGAAGGATGGCCGGCAGGGATGTAGCTCAGTTGGTAGAGCATGGTGTTTGCAATGCCAGGGTTGTGGGTTCGATTCCCACGGGGGGCCAGTATGAAAAATAAAAAAAATAATGTATGCACTCACTAACTGTAAGTCGCTCTGGAGAAGAGTGTCTGCTAAATGACTAAAATGTAAATGTAAATATTGACTAAAACCTACTAGCTAGCAGGGCACCTTTAAATATAGACTAAAACCTGCTAGCTAGCAGGGCACCTTTAAATATAGACTAAAACCTGCTAGCTAGCAGGGCACCTTTTAAATATAGACTAAAACCTGCTAGCTAGCAGGGCACCTTTTTAAATATTGACTAAAACCTGCTAGCTAGCAGGGCACCTTTTTAATATCTACTAAAACCTACTAGCTAGCAGGGCACCTTTTTAAATATAGACTAAAACCTGCTAGCTAGCAGGGCACCTTTTTAATATCTACTAAAACCTACTAACAGGGCACCTGAGAATAGCAAATGACTTCCTTAGGGTTCATCTCAACGCTGTGCCTTTAAAAATAAATCAACGTTTTTTCTTTGTAGCCAGTCACTGTGTTGTGTGTGTGTAGAGCTGACCTCTGGTCAGTCACTGCATGCTGTAATAGTCATCCCATTAGGCTCTGTCCTGTGCTCTGTGTCTCCACCACTGTTGTTTATCACACCACTGTACTAAACACACTGGTCCTTTTACCTCAGACGCCCTCTGTAGGTTCTTCTTAGAACTGTTTTGACTCCACACTGTTGGGGATCTTGGCATAGTGTGTGTGTTTTACTTCTACCATCACGGTAGTTCTTATTTCTTCTAATGCCCCGAGTCAGTCTCTTCATGTTGATTCTACTCCTTGAGATGTTCTGATGTTGGTTAGAAGGAACGGATCTAACAAATTAACATCTCATGGCATCCAAAATATGTGTACACTGACGGTCATTGGCTGCCTTTACACAGGTAGCCCAATTCTGATATTTTGCCACTAATTGATCTTTTGACCAATCAGATCAGATATTTTGCCAATAATTGGTCAAAAGATCAGAATTGGGCTGCCTGTGTCAACACAGCTATTGTGTAACATATAATTTCTCCTCTTGTCCTCTAGCTGTTTAAATGAAATTACCTCTCACTTTAACAACTTACCAGGGTGGTGTTCATTAGGGCGCAAGTCTAGGTTAGTCCCTTCACTGGTTTAGTCAGTTTTCTTCCGTTTGGTGCCTAATGAACACGACCCAGTCATAGTATGCAGTGTTGGCTTGCCTCTAACCAGTCTCTTTCCACGTCTACAGGTGCTGCTGCTTCTTCAAACGAAAACGGAAGAAGAACACCCCGCGACACAAATGATCAGCGGCACGCCTGGATCGCTCAAAAGTCTTGCTCGATAAGGTTGTGAATCGAGAATATCAATAAAGTCCCATTCAGACCAACGAAGAAGACCACGGGAGAGTGATGAGAGGCGATGTGAACACACACAGACAAGTGTGGCTGTCTGTCGATGGGAATTCCTTTAGAATTTTGTTGTTTTTCCTCCACGATGCTTGGGAATATTTGTTGGGCCCCGTTGTTGCCGGGATTGGGATCTTGGCTTTTGCAATTAGTTTAAGCTTGATTGATGGGCTGGACAATGGAAACACAACGGACTGTCTCTCAGCCTCTTGCTCTTTCATAAACACACACTGAATGTATGGGCGGAAAGATAAATGTCTATGGGAGAATAAAGAAGATGGGACAAGTCCTGGGAGAGGAAAGCTTGTTGGCTACTGACTGACTACATGTAAATAATGGACCAATATCAGTTGGAACTGCCACACCTCTATAAACGGTTTGGACTTCAGTGTAACAATGTCCACATGGTAGCAACCTAGTGGTGTTTCCTCTACACTGCACACTAAGGAGAGAAGAGAGGGAGATGGTGGCTTAAGTGTTGTCTACTGCTACTGTCCAATGCCTTAACCAAACCAGTACCCAACAGAGCCAGGAGAGGGTGACGCAGGAGGCCAGGCTCTCCGTACTGAGAGGATATCTATGGTCCCCTGCTTAATGTAATGATGTAACATACCACCCACCCAATGTGGAGTTCAGTTCCCCACTGGTGGTACAGTATCTATAGAATAGGTGGTTCAGAGATAATGTTGACTAGGGGCAACAGTTTAGGGTTCATTTGGTTGTTTGTCAGTGAACTGTCATGTAAAATTCAGTGCCATGTCAGCTTTGTGCGTTCGATCTCTATCTGCAATGTTCATAACGTTGCAACACACTGTGTAAGCCCCTGGTCTCGTAGAATGATCTCATGTTCTGTCGTTGAGGGAATGCTCTTTCACATTTTCTGCCCCTCTGTTTCCAGTGTATTTGCCCTGTGCTGCAAAGCATCATCTGTGAGACTATTGATGATGATTGATCCCAAATGCCAAGTCCCCAAAAGTCCCAAATGGAAAACCTGGGATTGCCTCATAGGGATATTGAAAAGTACCTGGTGAAAATCTGTGTATATGGTTATTTTATTTTATTCAATATTGCTTTTTGTTTTTCCTTGCAAGTGACATGGAGGATTGCCTTGAACAAACACACTCGACGTCGACACTGTCACCTTGCCTATCCTCTCCACAGCATTAATTCCATAGGAGTGACATTTGGGTTTTATGTAATTATGTCCATTTTTTATTTTATTTTTTAAATATATAGCTAATGTGAATTTCAAATGTGAGCAAATGTATTTTTCTGTTTCAAATAGCCATGAAGTATGTGGACCGGACAGAGGGGGACAAAAAGCTAGAGTTTTGACTGCACTACATTTGTTGACCCACTGATGTTGACCTAATATCTTGCTTTCCCCGTACTGTATTGATTGATGTGCTTACTATACTTAATTGTAGCGGCCTTCTGTGCTAGGTCTGTTCTTACATACACTTAACCAATTCCGGCATTAACCCCCCCCCCCCCCCCCCTTTAACCCCCGTGCCATGACATGTGTAAACCCACGCAGACATACACACCCTAGACATTTAATGTATGATGTGATGTCACCTCCTGGTGGGGTGCTGGATGCTGATGTCCTGTTGACCATGGTTGTGTTCAGTAGGGCACACTGTTGCCAAACGTTTTGCAACTGTAATCAAAAAAAGCTGTGTTATTGTACTAGGTCAGGTAGTACCTCTCCGTTTGGGAAACGTTTTTCTCCCTGCTGAACATGACCCAGGTTGGTCGTCCCATATGGAGGCACAATGCCTGAGGGGATGCCAACCGGCTCAACAGACCTCTATGAGCAGGCATGCTTGTATGTGCATAATTATATTGTATATTCTTTCTTTTTTTTTTTTTTTTTTTCCCCCGTTGTGACTTGAGCTAGTTCCTCTGGGGTCTAAGTTATTGTGTTGAGAATACTTGAATGTGATAAATCTATTGGACTTCTTCTGTTGTCTTTTCCGTTTTATAGGTCAGTACGTTATTCCTCTGAGATGGCTTTGAGAGCATAACTGGTGAGGAAAAGGCTTTTTGAATGACCGGTATTCCTCATAGTGCCTCTTGACTGGGTGTTTGAGGGAGGGAGTTGGCATTGCGGTCTAGCTTGCCTCTGTTGGATGTCTGTGGGTGACTGGTTTAGCCTAGGGTTGGATTGGCACTCCGTCATTCAGGGACATCAGTAACTGCTGCACAACAGGGTCTAGATTTCAGATCAAGTATGTCAGCAGAATGGCTCCACCTGCTGGGTGTATGTAGGCTTTTCTGTCAGACTTCAAACCAGTGTTGCTCAGCCCAGCACTGACACCTCATTCAGCCAATCACCAAATCCTTGAATATTGGAATCATTGCGTGTTAGTGCAGGGCTAGAACAAGAATGTGCATCCTCTGGGTGTCTCCTGGGGATGTATTGATAAACACTACTTTTAATAGACTAGCCATCACAGTTATACTGTGACATACCAGTTCACTTTGAAAGTATAAAGTATTGTTGAATCTAGTGAGACAGACATCCAGAGAATGGCCTTGAATGGTCCTTCTGTTCCTAATGCCGTCCTACTGACTACTATCCACCGCCTTCACCAGTGCCAGGAAAATGTCAACTGCAACTCTGATCGAATTCCACCTCGTGCCCCACTGCCATTTTATATATTTTTCACCCACCTGTAATGTTGAAAGAGACCATTGAGGTTTGAAACTAGCGATTTAAAGTCCTATATTGTGTTCTTGAGGTGGCTGAGAGTAATAACATAATTTGGAACATAATTATTGAACCACTTGTCAATTAATCATTTTTAAAAATTAACTTTCACTCCTCAACCATATATTTCCATTTCAGTCGACCATTTTATTTTGGAGTGGAACGTCACTTTGTATACTTTGATACATCTGTATCCTACCGTCAACAGTGGTCTTAATGCAGGTGTTGTATCACTGTTTAAATTCATTTCCTTCCTGCAATTTTGGCTTTAACAGCTGATAGACATTTTTACATTTACATTTACATCATTTAGCAGACGCTCTTATCCAGAGCGACTTACAAATTATGAGTACTACAAATTGATATGTGCATTCTAGTTTCCTCAAGACTTGCCTTTCCACAGCCTGTCTAGAATGAGGAATATTTGCTGTATTGTGTATTTGCATGGCTTATCTGGAGCAGATGTCTACCTGTTAAATGGCAAGGCTTCCTGGAGTGGACGTATGAAGCTAAGCACCCGTACAAAGTTATTCTCTCTGGTCAAAATCGAGCTCTAATAAGGCCTCCCATTTGTTTGACTTGATAAAGTCCTCCCCAGAGCACATTCCAATTTCAGTTGTCATTCCTTATACAGTACTACTACACCTTGCCTGTCAGTCAGAGCTCATTGCTTTCAATTGACTTCAGTGTCTTGTGTTGTTCATCATTTTTATTTCCTGCATGTGTCAAAATGGCATGTAAATCCTTATAGCAGCATAGAGGAAAATGAATGGAAAGAGATGACTGGTCTTTTTTGGGGGGGTTCTCTGGCACTTTCTTCCTGTCGCTGTACTGTAGAGTTGTCTTGGGTTGGCTGTATAATATGTCTGGTGTGACACATGACTGCAATGTTTTAATTATTTTACATTTTACATTCACCATTATAGTTTTTTGTCAGTTGGATTATTTTAAAGAAAATAAAGACGTTTTTCTTTCAAACTGTGGAAAGTAGAATTGTACAGTACCACGAGTTTATCCCCCTACTCTTGCTCTGGCAATTGTTTTCAAAGCTATGATTTAAGAAATTAATCCTACAACTGTATTATGAAAATTATTGTGTTGAAATATGAATGTTACTTCAAATGTATTTGAATGGTTTAACCTAGTTAAGGGCTTCATGAATGAAGGACCCATCTTTTGATTTCTTTATTTTATTATAATTTAATTTTTTTAAGTACAGAAAGATAAATGACCAGACTCTTTATCTTAAAGGCCTATTTTCCTGGGGATTCGTGTGAGACGTCACATATATCCTTACAAATTCACTTTTTATTCCCTCCACGCTTAAAGGGGAAACTCAAGTTTGCACCCTTTTTTAAAAATGTAAAACAAATAAAAAAATCTCTCTTAACCTTTTCTTGTGAGTATGGGTCGGTTTTTGTTCCAGGGCATTCCAGTACACAGTGTCACATTTACATTCTAATGAGCCATCTTAGAATTGCTGAGAAAGCATGTCACCCATGGAAAATTCTATTTTTATGGTCATACCATCCTCTCAGGTCACATTCAACCAATGGGAGAATCTCAATTGGATACTCCTTGCATCCTCTATCCTCGCCTCCTCAAAACCCATTGGATGAGAAAGCCAGAGGTCCCCCCGCCCCCCCCCCCCCCCCTCTGACTTTCTCCAATGGCGTTTGAGAAGGAGGCAGAGAAAGTGGTCTAGGAGTATGCAATTGAATCTCCCCTATGACTTTTCCCTGCTAGGCTGCAGCTGCACTGCTTCTTGGGCCCATACCCTTGATCATACATTACTACTAAGTTGTATAATTTAATACTATACACTTTTGCAACAGTTCCTGTAATGTCATGCTATGTAGACCTACACGTGAGAAAACAGCCTTATGTGTGATGCACCTAATTATCAAGGGTAGACAAAATGCTGAACATAATGTATAGCCTACTTCTTCCACACCAATAAGAATACATTGTTACACTGGATCAGTACATTTTGTATGAAATTCAATGCACAAAATGTTTTTAGTGTGTCGAAGGTAGCCATCAACCAGTAGTGGGCAGTGTTGCAAAGCTACGAAAACAAATGTCTGCAGTATTTTCTTCCTGCTTCGCAAATAAATTTCCGGTCACAACCTCCCCAGTTCTTTTCCGCCAGCCCAAGCCAACATGGTGGGTATTTGACAAAATTGAATACATCACAATCTGTTTCAATCCTTGTCTCTTATCAGTTCCAAACACGTCTACAAACATGTCAAATGTTAATTAAAATACGATACATTTTCACAAATATTTATTTGGGATTTGTTGCATTTTATTTACCAGTTTCTTGTGTCGTTTCTCTAGCTATGTTGTGAATGTAGCCAGCTAGCTTACCCGTAGCTAGCACAAGATCTTTCAATCTAGTCTGCTACACTGGTCTGCTAGCGAGCTGACCACTATCTATATAAACTAGCGGGCTAGTTGCATTTACGGGTCGTGTAGTAAGTAGTTCAGCTGTCTAGCGTCTGGTAAGAATGACTTGTTAGCTGGATATAGCTATGGTTGTTTAGCTAGTTATGTTATTAGCTAACTAGCTGCTTACCTAGCTATCTTGCCATCCATACCAGTGTAGTTAACTAAAGTTATTTTATATCTTCTGGTCAATCGTCTTGTGGTGGTCTGCTAGCCAGCCAGGAATTAATGGTTGATGTAAAAGTTACTTGTCACTCAAGGAGTTCTAGCTAGCTATCTACGGTCAAGACGAAACAGTTGGCACTATGCATCTAGCTAGCTATGCATATTCTGTTTAATATTGTTCCAGGAGTTGTGCTTGCAGGGCTAGTTTGCATTAAGCTACCAGTTGTCAGTGGTTAAAACAATTCCAAGTGAACATGAAGAATTGCAGTGATGTTGTGTAGTAGTTACAGATATGTGAGTGAATGTTAGCAATTAAAGGTATTGTCTCAAGAAACTGGTGTGGTTCTGTCATTAACAAGCTGATGATCTTCCCAACAGGGACGAGTCAGGACAAAGACGGTGAAAAAGGCCGCCAGGGTCATCATTGAGAAGTACTACACCCGGCTGGGCAGTGACTTCCACGTCAACAAGAGGGTGTGTGAGGAGATAGCCATCATCCCCAGCAAGAAGCTGCGCAACAAGATCTCTGGGTGAGTGAATGCTCCGATACAAGCTTGTGTCACTTTCAGGCTTCAGACCACCAATGCCACTTTCACATGATCATGCCGACCCAAATCATACTGTGCTCCCTCAGATATTTTCTAACACATTGTAGTTTCCAGCACGGTTCCAGCATCTGTGGCGTGTCTGTAACCAGGCCAGTGCAGTACAGCTAGGCTCAGTACTTTTAGAAGGGTGCAAGTCTGACCAAATGAAGGCTTACTATCTTGTGGCTTCAAGGAGCTTGTGTTGCAGGCTGCTTAGCTCCACGTCCAACAGCCTTGTCTTAAAACAGGGGCCTTTTTTGCTTTGGCTTACAGACAGAATAATGTAGAGAAAGGGTAGACCTACGTCTAGCAGCTGCTATTCTTGGTTCAGTTGGTTGGAGCTGGAGCATGACGCTGGCAATGTCAAGGTTGTGGATTCAGTTCCTGCATGGATATCTTATTCATAATATGATTGTGGTGAACTGCTTTGAAGAACTCTTTGTAATAGATGTGTTGTGTTCCTGTATGTTTGTGCACATCTGTTTTTCAGTTGTTTTAAGATGTTATAAGAACAGTGCTATTATTTGAAGGAATACTATTGGCTCAGTAGTTGAACACTTGTGCTCAGTTCATTCTCAATGATAGTTGACCTCTAGTCTCCATGTCGAAGTCAGAGATATTTGGCCTGACTGTAGACAAGTGGTGTTGCAATATTGGGCTTGTTGCACGTTTAATAATTGTCTGATCCCAATGTAGGTTATTTGCTTCCTGAGCCATCATGCAGAAATTGGCCTTTTTCTTGTTGCAAATATACAAGTAGGTAAAAGCCTTTCTGATTGAAGTCCTATTATGATTATCTGAGTGTTTGTGGCGTTGTTTTGTTTGTTTTTCTCAAATGAACCCAGCCTGCTTCTGGGGTGAGGTTGTCTTGGTAACGTGAGGCCCTGTGCCTCATTCATCATCTGCTTGAGAACTGTCCCTGTACAGTAGGTGTAGGCCTAGTTGTTCTTGACCATAGTCCGTGATCTTTGCCACTTACCAATAAAAGGGATTGGAAAGAGACGCTCAAATTGTAGTGTCTGTTGGTGCGCGCTTGGGCTGTGTTTAGACAGGCAGCCCAATTCTGATCATTTTGCCACTAATTGGTCTTTTGACCAATCACATCAGATCGTTTCACGTCAGATATTTTTCAAAGCTGGTCTGATTGGTCAAAAGACCAATTGGTGGACAAAAAAAGATCAGAATTGGGCTGCCTGTCTAAACACAGCCTTAGCCTTTTCTCAGTGACTTGTATAGAACAGGGAAACAAACTAGTGGAGGGTCCCGTGTAGCTCAGTTGGTAGAGCATGGCGCTTGCAACGCCAGGGTTGTGGGTTCGATTCCCACGGGGGACCATGCACTCACTAACTGTAAGTCGCTCTGGTTAAGAGCGTCTGCTAAATGACTAAAATGTAAATGTATACAAATCCAGCTGTCTGTGACCCCAAGCAGCGGAGCTATGTGAGGCACTGTTGAAATTCCCCCTCTTTAGCTCAAGTCAGTTAATTGTCATAGAGTTAAAGAATACAATGTCAGTTAACCGCTGCAAGGCCTCCCTGTCTAATCAAACATCATGAAACATGTTCAGGTTGTTTTACGGACTCGATCTTAGTTATGTCACTCGTCTGTCATGTCTCTCCTCTTAGAGAAGACCTCTAGAATGACACCATTTATTCTCCCGCAACCTTTTCCCTCTCACTCACTCATCCCCATGGTGCTGGCACATGAGGCAGCACCACTACTTCTCAAACTACTAGCACCCAAAATCAATGGTGGGGCAGTCTTACCTTAGCCGCCCACTGTGGGTGCAGGCTTTTGCTACAGCCAAGCAGTGACACACCTGCTTCTACCAATCGGAAACCTTGGTTGAAAACTATGATTTAGGGGATTTCTAGAATCAGGTTTCTTATTGTTTAGAAGGCCAGGATGAAAGAGAGCCCTAAATCCAAGCACTAGTTTACTGACCTCAGTCTACTCTATACTGCTCTGTTCTAAGTACCCATCTGTGTACACCCCCAGGTGCTTATCTCTGTCGTTGTTGCACACAACCGACTGCAAAATCACCAGGAAATCAGCTCAGTGATTTTTTTTCATGTAGGAAATCTTTTCCCAAGTATTCCCACGCATAAATAGAGGCATATGTGAGCCCAAATCGCACTGTATCGTCTGTGTACAATACCCCTGTTGTGTTCTGTATTCTCCACTTATGTCCCATGTGTCCCTCAGGTATGTGACCCATCTGATGAAGCGTATCCAGAGGGGCCCTGTCAGAGGCATCTCCATCAAGCTGCAGGAGGAGGAGAGGGAGAGGAGGGACAACTACGTCCCAGAGGTCAGTGGGGTTCCTCAATCATTTACCTCTGAGCCATGCATTTAGAGAGTTGGGACGTTGAGGTTTCTGCATGATGATGCATTTACATGACACCACAACATTCAACGGCAGCCATGTTAGCCCCCGCTTTAATACAATGACATGGGGGATGTTTAAACAATGCTATGGAACTGAATTAGAACAGTTGGCCCAACTCTCTAAATACAGTGACTTTGGAAAGTATGTTACAGCCTTGTTCTAAAATGTATTTTTAAAATGTACATCCCTTAGCAATCTACAGACAATACCCCATAATGACAAAGCGAAAACAGGTTTTTAGGAATGTTTGCAAATGTATTAAAAATAAAAAACAGATACCTTATTTACGTATGTATTCAGACCCTTTGCTATGAGATTCAAATTGAGCTCAGGTGCATCCTGTTTCCATTGATCATCCTTTAGATGTTTCTACAACTTGATTGGAGTCCACCTGTGGTAAATTCAATTGATTGGACATTATTTGGAATGCTCACACCTGTCTATATAAGGTCCCACAGTTGACAGTGCATGTCAGAGCAAAAACCAAGCCATGAGGTCGAAGGAATTGTCGGTAGAGCTCTGAGACAGCATTGTGTCGAGGCACAGATTTGGGGAAGGGTACCAAAAAATGTCTGCAGCATTCAAGGTCCACAGTGGCCTCCATCATTCTTAAATGGAAGTAGCTTGGAACCACCAAGACTCTTCCTAGAGCTGGCCGCCCGGCCAAACTGAGCAATCGGGGGAGAAGGGTCTTGGTCAGGGAAGTGACCAAGAACCTGATGGTCACTCTGACAGAGCTCTAGAGTTCCTCTGTGGAGATGGGAGAACCTTCCAGAAGGACAACCATCTCTGCAGCACTCCACCAATCAGGCCTTAATGGTAGAGTGGCCAGATGGAAGTCACTCTTCAGTAAAAGACACATGACAGCCCGCTTGGTGTTTTCCAAAAGGCACCTAAAGACTCTCAGACCATGAGAAACAAGATTCTCTGGTCTGATGAAACCAAGATTAAACTCTTTGGCCTGAATGCCAAGCTTCACGTCTCGAGGAAACCTGGCACCATCCCTATGGTGAAGCATGGTGGTGGCAGCATCATGCTGTGGGGATGTTTTTCAGCAGCAGGGACTGGGAGACTAGTCAAGATTGAGGCAAATATGAACGGAGCAAAGTACAGAGAGATCCTTGATGAAAACCTGCTCCAGAGCGCTCAGGTCCTCAGACTGGGGCGACGGTTCACCTTCCAACAGGACAACGACTCTAAGCACATAAATTAGCAAACATTTCTAAAAAACTGTTTTTGCTTTGTCATTATGGGGTATTGTGTGTAGATTGATGAGGGGAAAAAACTATTTAATCAATTTTAGAATAAGGCAGTAATGTAACAAAATGTGGAAAAAGTCAAGGGGTCTGAATACTTTACGAAGGCACTGTATATGTCTCAGGTTTACCTTGCAGTTTGGTCCTTCATCTTGCGTCAGATAACTTGAGAAATGTCCTTGCTGATTGTGATGATATCTATAAGGTTGTAATTTGGTGCATACCTGTATCGAAAGTGGCTGTGGCATGGTTGTTGCCAGGTCATTGATAATGCAGGAAGATAGAACTGACAGATTTTCCCTGTGTTTGTCGGGCTGTCTATCCCTCTCAAACCCTGTATCTTTCAGACACTCATTATACTCGGGTCTGTCTTGAGAACACTCACTACTGATAGGTTCCTATGAGATCCACTGTAAAGCTGATGGTCTTTGTTTGTGTCTGTAGGTGTCTGCTCTGGACCAGGAGATCATCGAGGTGGATCCCGACACCAAAGAGATGCTGAAGCTGCTGGTAAGTTCTAAACCTCACTTCTCAGATATCACTGCCTACCTACAGTCTTAGTCTAAACGTGACGTTTTCTTGTTACAACATGCACGATTTTTCATACTGTACTTTTTAATCTCTATTGTATTGCTGTTTGTTTCTGTTACTCTTTGCCAGTGCTTGTGGATTGAGTACTCTGACCTCATCCGGCAACAATGTAGCCTATCTCACACTGGCCATTACTTAACAGAGCAGACCATTTATACAACATATGTTTATTATGCCAAGCCCCCACCGTACGAGTTTGGAGCGATAGTGGCACAATTCACGTGTTGCAGACGATCTTTAATGATCTTTAGATTGGTTATGAAAACCAGGAGCTCATTAGTCGCACTGTGTGGCAGGGTCCATACTATTTACTGCAAGCTCGAATGCACGCATACACACACACACACACACACTGGGCTGGTCATAGTGATTAGGGCAGTATTTGTCTGTTCCTGCTGTGTGAACACCACTACAAGGGAGATTTCACAAGATCGTCTGTGGCCAATAGAAATGCACATTTAGATATGATAATTGTATCTGATGTCTATCAGATTTAGATATACTTTTTCACGCTGTAGTTTTGATGTAGTGAACTACTTTAAACACTTTCTCTGATAGTTAATTCTCTTATAGTTTATCTTATATTGCTCTGTATTACAGTAGCTTTACTGTAGCTCAACTTCTTCTGCTGTGAAGGAATTGGTAGCTTGGTAAACTACATTTTTACAGTAGCTTCCCCAACACTGAGTGCAAGTAGAGCACTGGAAAGCTTTCCCGTCTTTGCTGGGCACAGTCAGTGTTACCTTCCTATGATGGGCCTCAGAATGTCTGTATTTGGGGTGAATGTAATGCTCATTAGAGCTAGATGAGGAATTGTTTGACTAATTATTTCATTCTTTCCTCTGTTAGGACTTCGGCAGCCTGTCCAACCTGCAGGTCACCCAACCTACCGTTGGCATGAACTTCAAAACACCCAGGGGAGTGTAAACGCGTTTCATATATCTCTGTCAATAAAGAGAAGTTGAAAGGAAACACTGTGGCGTCTCTTCTGCGAGGTCACACTATGCAACATCTTAACCGGCGATAGCAGACACTCGCATAGCGAATCTCCCGTGTGGCTCTGTTGGTAGAGCGTGGCACTTGCAATGCCAGGATTGTGGGTTCGATTCCCACGCGGGACCAGAACACTCTGGATAAGTGTCTGCTAAATGACTAAAATATAAATAAAGCAGATGTTTTGGAGGTGTCGGAGGTAGAACTGCGTTGGAGCCGTCAAATCGGTGAGCAGCTGCTCTTGCAATCATTGTCACGAAGCCACACCTGCCCCACACTCGTTAGAAGTTCAGAACGAGAAAGTGATATAGCAATAATTGCGCTCAAATTGAAAAATGATGATTTTGAGCATCCTAAATAATCGAGGTGTAGATTATCGATGCAGCTAATAGTAATGTCTGCTTTAGGTATAATGCCAGGGGCTGCTGTGGATTTGACCACTCTAAAGCAGTTCCACTTCCCGACAACGCCAAAACAACCGCTATGCGGATGTCGGCTAAAGGGGATGTGATTGAATAGAGTCCCAGGGTCAGGATGCAATCCGATTGTGGATAATTGCAGCTTTTATAGACTATTTCCGATTGAGCCGACCTATGCAGCGTTTACCGTGAACGTGGGTACATTAACTAAAAGCTGCAATGCCTATAACCCGTGATCGGATTGAATAATATATACATGTTAATAGTATCTTCTGATTACAATTGTCGCATCTTTTAACTAAATGCAATCTATTAGCTTCCAAAATATGTGTGTATATATAGCTGTCCGATAACACGTTCTGATGGAATGACTCATCCTGCATATTGGTGTATTGAGTGAATGTTCCTTTCTAAACATAGCAATGTGAATGCAAAGAGGACTCTGACCTAAAAAAAAAAAGAGGGGAAGTGAACTGGCAAAAGAGTTGTCCTCATTCAAAGGCTAGGGCAGTGTGAATAGAGAGAACAGTTATTTTGCTATTCCCCCCCCCCCCCCAGTAATTACACCTGAAGTTACTTTACAAGTAGCCAAATCCTATGTAACACTTATCAATGACGTACCTAGGCAAACATTACATATACTATGCTTTGTACCAGGGTGTTTTCTCTTTAACACACCTATGACCCAGAAGCCTCATTTATAACTGTTGCTAACATGTCCTGATCTTGTCCACATCGGATTGTACCCACATTTCCAGACATTTGTCTACAAATTGTAGTAAAATGTATTTTATCCGTCCGCATTGTGAACACATTTCCTGGTCCCTCCATGTATCCAAATTGACCGATTTTCAAAATAAAATGTATTTTGAGACATATTGATGCCATAAGTCAACCGTGCCAACATTCAATGATTTAAGGCTGGTATGACTTGTTTCACTGCCAAGATCCATACACATTCGTAAAGATATCCAGACAAAGCGTGCCCGACTACCTCCGGAGGTGGTCAGGAAGCTCTGATCAATTATATGACAGTCTTTTAATCTTCTACACCGGTCTAAAAATGTGGGCACAATCCGAATGTGGACAAGATCAGAACACATTAGCACCAGATATACAGTGGGGGAAAAAAGTATTTAGTCAGCCACCAATTGCGCAAGTTCTCCCACTTAAAAAGATGAGAGAGGCCTGTAATTTTCATCATAGGTACACGTCAACTATGACAGACAAAATGAGATTTTTTTTCCCCGAAAATCACATTGTAGGATTTTTTATGAATTTATTTGCAAATTATGGTGGAAAATAAGTATTTGGTCAATAACAAAAGTTTCTCAATACTTTGTTATATACCCTTTGTTGGCAATGACACAGGTCAAACGTTTTCTGTAAGTCTTCACAAGGTTTTCACACACTGTTGCTGGTATTTTGGCCCATTCCTCCATGCAGATCTCCTCTAGAGCAGTGATGTTTTGGGGCTGTCGCTGGGCAACACGGACTTTCAACTCCCTCCAAAGATTTTCTATGGGGTTGAGATCTGGAGACTGGCTAGGCCACTCCAGGACCTTGAAATGCTTCTTACGAAGCCACTCCTTCGTTGCCCGGGCGGTGTGTTTGGGATCATTGTTATGCTGAAAGACCCAGCCACGTTTCATCTTCAATGACCTTGCTGATGGAAGGAGGTTTTCACTCAAAATCTCACGATACATGGCCCCATTCATTCTTTCCTTTACACAGATCAGTCGTCCTGGTCCCTTTGCAGAAAAACAGCCCCAAAGCATGATGTTTCCACCCCCATGCTTCACAGTAGGTATGGTGTTATTTGGATGCAACTCAGCATTCTTTGTCCTCCAAACACGACGAGTTGAGTTTTTACCAAAAGGTTATATTTTGGTTTCATCTGACCATATGACATTCTCCCAATCCTCTTCTGGATCATCCAAATGCACTCTAGCAAACTTCAGACGGGCCTGGACATGTACTGGCTTAAGCAGGGGGACACGTCTGGCACTGCAGGATTTGAGTCCCTGGCGGCGTAGTGTGTTACTGATGGTAGGCTTTGTTACTTTGGTCCCAGCTCTCTGCAGGTCATTCACTAGGTCCCCCCGTGTGGTTCTGGGATTTTTGCTCACCGTTCTTGTGATCATTTTGACCCCACGGGGTGAGATCTTGCGTGGAGCCCCAGATCGAGGGAGATTATCAGTGGTCTTGTATGTCTTCCATTTCCTAATAATTGCTCCCACAGTTGATTTCTTCAAACCAAGCTGCTTACCTATTGCAGATTCAGTCTTCCCAGCCTGGTGCAGGTCTACAATTTTGTTTCTGGTGTCCTTTGACAGCTCTTTGGTCTTGGCCATAGTGGAGTTTGGAGTGTGACTGTTTGAGGTTGTGGATAGGTGTCTTTTATACTGATAACAAGTTCAAACAGGTGCCATTAATACAGGTAATGAGTGGAGGACAGAGGAGCCTCTTAAAGAAGAAGTTACAGGTCTGTGAGAGCCAGAAATCTTCCTTGTTTGTAGGTGACCAAATACTTATTTTACACCATAATTTGCAAATAAATTCATTAAAAAATCCTACAATGTGATATTCTGGATTTTCTTTCTCATTTTGTCTGTCATAGTTGACGTGTACCTATGATGAAAATTACAGGCCTCTCTCATCTTTTTAAGTGGGAGAACTTGCACAATTGGTGGCTGACTAAATACTTTTTTTCCCCACTGTAAATGGGGATAGTGTGTCAAGTATGCCCCTTTTGGGACAAGTGCTAGTTACAACATTGAGGAAAGATTGAGATTTTGGCTTGTGTTCTAGTTGGTATCCATTTCAGCAACTTGTAACGAATGATGTGCCTTCAGACTTATTCCACATTTTGTTACAGCCTGAATTCTAAATCAATTAAATCAATTTATTTTTTCTCACCCATCTACCCACAATACCTCATAATGACAAAGTGAAAACATGTTTTTAGAAATGTTTGCAAATTTATTGAAAATGAAATACAATTTACGTAAGTATTCACACCCCTTTGCTCTGACACTCTAAATTGAGCATCCAATTTCCTTTGATCATCCTTGAGATGTCACCACAACTTGGAGTCTCCCTTGGACTTGATTTAGAAAGAAACGCCTGTCTGTACAGTACAAGGTCCCACAGTTGACAGTGCATGTCAGAGCAGAAACTATACCATGAAGTCCAAGGAACTGTCCGTAGATCTGAGAGAATTGTGATGAGACATATTTGGGGAAGGGTATAAAACTATTATTTCTAGAGTGTTGAACGTTTCCAAGAACAGTGTTCTACATCATTGGGAAATTGAAAAAAATATGGAACTACCCAGCCTTCCTAGAGCTGGCCTTCTAACCAAACTGAGCAACCAGGCAAGGATCTTTGTCAGGGAGGTGACCAAGAACCCAATGACAAAACTACAGCGTTCCTTGGCTGAGATGGGAGAACATGCCAGAAGGACAAGTCTTTACAGCACTTCACCAATCTGGGCTTTATGGGGGAGTGGCCAGACAAGCCACTCCTGAGAAAAAGGCACATGACCACACGCCTGGAGTTTGCAAAAAGGCACGTGAAAGACAGATCATAAGGCAAAAGACTGGTCTGAGATTATTTAACGCTTTGGCCTCAATTCAAAGAGCCATGTCTGGAGAAAACCAGGCACAGCTCCAGTGGCGTGTATTAATGGATGCCAAGGGAAGCCAGGCTTCCCAAAAAAATTGACCAATAAAAACAGAATTTATTTCGTAGCTCCGTTTCATAATTTGCCTTCAGTTCGCAAGAGGCTGAATGTATCACACAGGAGGAAAGCATCAGAGCGCGCGAAACAGCGCCGTTCTGTCTCTCTAGGTGTAGGCCATCTATCTGATGCGGTCTGGTCCAAACGAGTATGACATTGTTGCCGCCCGTAACATTGAAGGCAAGCCAGCAAGGATCTGGCCTCCCGTGACAAAAACAGTATTTAAAAAATGACCCAATCAGCATTGAGCTCAACTGTGAATGGTCCTGGCGCACCCAAAAAAAAAAAGGTGTCAAGGGAAGCCAGCTTGGATTTGGCATCAAATCCCATTGAGAGCATACATCATTGACATAAATAATTAAATTGTTGCATCTTGTTGTGTTGTCCTCCGGTGGCTAGCTAGCTAAAATTGGCCCTTTCCTAAATTAGCCATGGATGGAGATAGGGATTTGGACTTGCGGTTTTACTTAATTCTCCGTACTGGCCAATGATTATAACTGCGATTCTGATCCAACCATTAATTCAGAAATTGTTTTGCCTATGGCCTGAGAGGATGGAAGTTCAATATGTAGCTAGATGTAGAAGGCTAATGTTAACTAGCTAACATTGCCCATGAATGAATGAAAGTTAGGCGAGCAATCATTTTAGCCAGGTAGCCTACGACAACAAAAAATAAGCGTGTATTATATGACAGTGATAGACCGAGGATGGCATTTTTCTACAAGTAGGGTGAGTCATGTTTTTCTGCTTGCACGAACACAGAACCATCGACAGCCACATATTTAGCTTACGTTGATTGGACTAAATTTTTTGGCATATTTTAGTTGTCACTGTTAGACTAAGCAGAGGTGCTGGAATGGTGGAGGCGGCTCCTGTTTTCTTTGCGACTTGCGGTAACTGTGGTCCGAAGATGTCAGAAACATTAACTTGCTTGACCATGCAACTGTCTGTTACTGTACATGCTTTGTGGACTTCACTGGACAAAGGTTGCTATCCGGTGTGATTAAACAAAGGTTAATCGAATTTATTCTGCCACTGTCTTATTGTCTCGGCTTTTAGGCTTATGCATCACGGTCGCAAGGCATATGAACTAACAGGTTATATAGCAAATGCAATTATCACAACACATAGGTTGTTATATGGCTTTTTGGGGGGTGGGAAGGGGGGCTTGGCTTCCCCTTGATTCCACACACCGCTACTGCACAGCTCATCACCCGTCTAACAGCATCCCTACCTTGAAGCATGGTGGTGGCAGCGTCATGCTAGGGGGAGGCTTTTCTGCAGCAGAGACTGGTACGGCTAAAGGGAACAATTAATGAGCCAAATCCTTGATGTGAACGTACAAAAATAACTATAAACATATTTTCTAAGTCATTATGGGGTGGTTTGTAGACCGGTGAGAATCTATTTAACCTATTTTTAATTCAGGCTGTAACTAAATGTGGAATAAGGGGTAAGTACACTTTCTGAAGGCAATCATTGTTACCTCAAATTTCAGATCATCCCCAGCTGTTTCATGATGTAAGTAGCGTAACAATGAGTCATCACAAGCCACATTTTAAAAAACGACCCATCTTTAAATCCACTTAATTTCTAAGGTAACGTCACACAAGCGCGATGCACAAATTCATGGAAATAAATCAGACAAGATTCTAGTCTAAGAGTAAGACCAGAAGCAACAAGTAATGCTTAAACACCTTTATTGTGCCCAATCTGAACATAATCCACATCAGTAAGTAGCAGCAAAGAGACCACAGTGAGGTAGACTTTCAAAACTCTAAAAAGCAGCTGGGCTAAGACAAGCTCAGCATGAGTAACTTGATGGGGGGAAAAAATACGCTAGTCTTTGGCACACAGCTCAATATGCATATATCCAACTGGAACAAGGAAGGCAATGGGGTAAGAAAGCACAGGGAAAGCTGTGTTCGGTCTACTCCAGCTCTTGGTATGTTTTTAGCAAAGTGGAAGTTCTACATTCAACAGGAAACAAGCAGCTGCTCATATCTGGGCTCAGAGCCCCTCTGTTCATGTACAAAAACAGTGATAAAAAATCACTGCCACCCTCTCCTAAAGTGCAAATTAAAAAGTGCAACAATAAAACTACGTAACTTACAATCAAAATGTCAATGTCCGTTCCAGTCTCAGTAAAGATCCATCCAATTGATTGAAAAACATGATGGAAACCCAGTTGAAGCAGTGTCCAGCAACGTTAGGCTTTATGAACAGGCCCAACACCACAAGCAAAGTAATGCTTCAACACCTTTATTTGTGCCCATTCAGTAGAACAGGGGTGGTCCTGGAGCGCCGCAGGCACTTCATGTTTTGGATTTTAACCAACCTAGAAGACCAGGTGTGTTGAATTTAGGAAATCACTGAACTGATCAATTAGCTCAGTTGGTCAGGTGTGGTGCCTAGTTGGAACAATATCCTGTAGACCTTGCGACACTCCAGGAACAGGGTTGCATACCCCTGCAGTAGAACACCGGTAGGGAGAACAAATCTACCACCAGCCCCAGACTAATACTTTGGGGTGAGGAAAAACCAAGGGGAGGGAAAAAATTAAAAAGCCGCCAGGTAGAATTCGGTTCCAAATTTCCTTGTCATGACTTAAAACCGTTTGTGTACAAATTAGTAAAAAACTGCGTAAAAATGTCTGAAATGCGACTGGTTAAATGAAGCCCAACTCATCTTCCAAAGTAAAAAACACCAGCTGGCTTGCACAGGAAAAACAGTAAGCCAACTGGGGGTGGGGGCGAAGGGGTGGAACAATTTGAAGGCACTGTATGGTATCTACCAATGAATGGCAATGAGACGTGCATGATCGCTCCTTAATATGCAACGCATGTAAAACAAATCAAAAAAACGTAAGGATAAGAAAAAAAACCAAAGCAAGGCATTTTCATCTACTTCTGAACCCTGGCCTGAATCACGTCTCGTCTGGCCACAAGTCGGGGAAACTGCATAAGGAAGTGTGGGGGCCCCTGACTATCCCAAAAAGGTCACTGTGCATAGTGCCAACGTGAACAAGTAAACAGCAAAAAGTAGCAAGTGCAGCAGTAGACTTTTCTACAGTGTTTCTCCCCCAGTCCTGGTGGGAGTGCCATGGTGCCCCTGGTGTCGCGGGCAGCTGGACACTCGTGCTCTGCGGACGCCCTCTGTGTGTCCTCACCCGTGAGGTGTGGGGCTCTCTCCACCCCCTCGCTGGACTCCTCTGCTCTAGCTGGAGTCCCTGTTCTTCTGGTTGCGCATCAGGGGCCGGTGGTTGCTCAGGAGGTCCATGGAGTGCTGCCAGTGCCAGCAGGAGCGACAGTAGTACTTGAAGCAGGCCTGGGGAGAACACAGGCAAGCCAGGCAGTAGTGAGCGCTCTGTGTGCACTGTGGCGAACATACATGTGCATCATTGATGTTCCTAAACATTTATCACTTACACAAATGTACGCTTCCTGAATAAAGGCTTAGTAGGAAGCCTTAGTAGATATACAAATACTTAAACATGATTAGTTAGACCAGAAATTGTACTCCTAGCTTCACGTCAAAACAAAGTCATAACACACCTGGTCCCTGCAGAAGAACGGCCCGGGTTGGCGACTGCACACTTGGCACATGGAGTCCTCCAGGTAGGGGTCAATCTGAACCTGAGAAAGGACATTATCACAGTGCTTAGTATTCAGACCATTGAGAGAAGGGAATAATTACACAGCCCAATTAGAGGAGCTGAATTCTTCAATAATAAACCATAATCCACTTAAAAATATAAAACGCAACATGTTTCATGAGCTGAAATAAAAGATCCCTGAAAATGTTCCATACGCACAAAAAGCTTATTTCTCTCTGTTAGTGAGCATTTCTCCTTTGCCAAGATAATCCATCCACCTGTCGGGTGTGGCATATCTAGAAGCTGATTAAACAGCATGATCATTACACAGGTGCACCTTGTGCTGGGACAAAAGGTCACTAAAATGTGCAGTTTGTCACAACACAATGCCACAGATGTCTCAAGTTGATGGAGCATGCAATTGGCATACTGACTGCAGGAATATCCACCACAGCTGTTTCCAGATAATTGAATGTTCATTTCTCTACCATAAGCTGCCGCCAACGTCGTTTTAGAGCATTTGGCAGTACATCCAACTGGCCTCAACCGCAGACCATGTGTATGGCATCGTGTGGGCGAGCGTTGTGAAGAGAGTGCCCCATGGTGGCGGTGGGGTTACGTATGGGCAGGCATAAGCTACGGACAACTAACAGTAGCATTTTATCAATTGGCAATTTGAATGCACAAAAATACAGTGACGGACGAGATCCTAAGGCCCATTGTGAAGCCCATTGTTTAATAAGGCATCTGACCAACAGACTGATCTGTATTCCCAGTCATGTGAAATTCATAGATTAGGGCCTAATGAATGACTGATTTCCTCACATGAACTCTAACCTCAGTAAAATCTTTGAAATTGTTGCATGTTGCGTTTATATTTTTGTTCAGTATAGTTGAAAGCAGTCACTGCTGTTCAAGTCTTAAATCAGGCGCATTCGGCTCTTACCTTCTTTGTAAACTTGGGGGTTTTGATCTCCACAAACGCTGCACACACAGCCTTCAGGTAACTGCGCTGGTTGTTGAAGGTGACACGCCCAGACCCTGTACATTATGAGGTTCAGGTGAAAGGGAAGGATTGATACCATTACCACCCCCTCTATTGGATAAAAAGCTCAACTGGAACTCAGTGAGTGGAACCAGCCAGTCTTCAACGCAAGGTCACACCCAGACAGCAATAGGCTACTTCTCAAATTTTAAACCCTTTTTACCTCCGCAGTTGTCACAAAATGCTCTACAGATACCCAGCCTAAAACCCCAAAGAGCAAGCAATGCAGAACCTGTCAATGTACATTACACCCTTAATGACCGCTGCATTTCAGACAGTTACAGAACACACCCCATGGACATTCACAATAAAGCTACATCAACCAATATAATCCTACAGTCATGGCTAGTTGGTGCCAGTCTTTCAACAGTAATGAGGAATCTCTCACCTATCGGGTACTTGTGCTTGTCGGTGTCAATCCCAGCATACATCACTCCGCCAAACAGGTCATTCATGATGCTGGCCAGGGCCTCTGCGTTGAGCATGCCGTGCAAAGCGCCCACAAACACAGTCTTGCTGGGGTCCAGGCGCTGGGAGGGGCAGCGCACGTAGTTACTGTCCGAGATCACCCAGGGAATCACCTGCACCTGTGGGATCAGAGAGAAGGGGAAGAGGGTCAAGGGTAGCAATAGTCTAGCAGCGTCTTTCTTCCTCAACATTTCACATGTTATGTGAAACGTTTGGTTGTGGATATCCTATGTTCACATGAAATATTTGCCTCCGAGCCCTTTCACACTAAACCAGTGGTTTTCAAAACCTCACCAGGGACCCCCAGATGTTTCACAATTTTGTTGTAGCCCTGAACTAGCTCATCTACTAAGCTAACATTTTTTATTAAGGCGCACACTTCTGGGAGAAGGGTAGAGAATTTGAACGCAGTTTGTCAAAACCCCCTGGCTGCAGTCACTAGGACCCCCTCCCCCCACTCACATCCTTGCAGCGCATCCTGCGGCTAGACATCTTGAAGTAGTATTCTCCGTTCTCCTCAGGGTGGAGCAGGTCCTGGGTGCAGGCATGGAGCAGTGCACGAACAGACTTCTCGTTCTCAAACACAAGGTAAACGTAGCCTACAGCAGAGCACAGCAGAGCGTGAACACCAAGCCAACTGACAGACGTAGTGAGTTTGCTAGTCTATTATGGGTCAAGAGTAATAATATGGTGGATGTGAGCGAAGACATTCCAATACGTGTTGCTCATAGTTTATTCTCAATTGTTAGTGAGTCCTCAAGTGATACAATCCACTCTGACCTCCATTCTGAAGCCAGGGAGGTAAACAGCTCATCAAACTCATTCTCAACATGACAACATGGTAGACCAAGAAACCCAGAATATTCCACTTCTTGCACGTGTGTGTGGAGTAGGGTTTGTTGGAACCATTGAGTGACCAAGTACACTTATGTCTAAACTCACCGTCCCACTACGTGCCCAGTGCCCACCACTGTGCCACCTTAGAACCGTAAGGAAGAGTAAATATCCTACCAGCCTGTCATTACCTTTGGGCATATTACCTTTAGGAGGGCAGCGAGGATGCTTGCCATCCTTACCGGGCCACTCCACACTCAGAGGGCCGTAGCCACTGAAAGTGTTGATCAGACCAGCTGGAGAGAAGAGCAAAGGGTCAGCAGAAGGTGTCAAAGACCAGTAATAGGTCAGTTAAACAGAAATAGTGTTCTGTGAACCCAATCTGATTCAAGATTGTTTAACATTGTTCCTCCCTTTCCAAATGTGCGTCCACACTAAAATAAGATCAAATTAGAGCCAATTTAATGCCATGGAGCTGGTCAAACAGCCGTACCTTCAGTGATATCCCAGGGTACTCCTCCCAGGAAGACCTTGTAGGAGTACAGAGGGTTCTTGTTGTTGCGGGGAGGCAGCTGTCCACTCCAGGTGAAGGTGGCTTCATTTACAGCTGAAGGGATAGTCAAGACTGAGCTGGTTAACAGCAGTAGAACACAAGGACGTATAGATTAAAAAGAAAGCTCAACGTGTTAGCATTGTTGTCCCATACCAGCCGCCTGCCTGTGCAGGCGGGCCTCCCTCTCGATGCTGAAGGGGTCGTCGGGAGTCTCCAGCAGGTCCAGGCTTGGCCATATTGATGCCCCGGGCCAGCGGCGGGACAGGGCCGTGGCAGAGCTGGTGGCGCTGGGAGGTGGGGTGAGAGGGGAGCCGTGGTCCTGGTAGTCCAGCCTGGAGCCCAGAGAGCTCAGCCTCATAGAGTCCTTCTGCATGCTGGACATGAGGAAAGGTAGGGGGGGAGAGATCCTCAGGGAGGACTGGTCAGGGGGAGGGGGTTACAGGAGATATTCCTTCAGATCAGCAGAAAGGCCATAAATCTTCATAAATTGCTCTGTGGCAAAACAAAATGTGATATGACCTTGATCAACAAACTAAAAGTCTAACCCTCAACAATGAAGATGAAAATCTAAACCGCGACAATCATTGAGTGAAATGTATGTCAAATGCATATCACTGTAAATTACATCAATTCAAAAACCACATCCCAAGTTTACAAACGTACACCCACCCCCCCCACGTACACAGATACTTACGAGCAGGTCTGAGAGGTGGTCCGAGCCGGAGCTGAAGCCACTGGTTTCAGAGTCTACAGGGCTGCTGGAGCGCGAGTCCAGGAAGGAGCGAGAGTCCAGACGGCTGGTCATGCGCGCCATGCCGGGGAACTTTTCCAGGAAGTCAGCTGCCGTGCCCATGGGCTCGCTGGGGGGGTGGTAGCCAAGGGGCTTGCCCAGGATCTGGCCCAGGGGACTGCCCAGCATGTCCAGCACTGAGACCACAACAGCATGTTTGTCAGATCTTCCAACTAGCAGCATCAGAGGCTGAAGCTGATATAAGGTTATTCAACCAGCACTAAACACTTTACCTGCTAGATCATACATTTCACAGCTCCCAGATTAGGAGAACATAAAACCAGCAGATAGTTAAATAAACCTGATATGATCTTCATGTGACTCATTTCTAATGTATAGGGAATCCACACTATGCTATAGGGCCCACACTGTCAATAACAGGAACATTCTGGGAGCCCATTTTTAATCAACTGGTTACAAAATGGATGCTTCCGAGTGAGCAATTGTGACTGGTAAACCATTACGCTTTAGCATAGTGGCCATCTGTCCATTCCAGATTAGAATTCTGCCACACTGCCAGTTTCTAAGACTATGACTAGACAGACTCAGCATTTCAGCCAAGCAGAGCCATTTTAAAACATTCCTAAATAGTTTCATTGAACTCCTGGTGCCAAGACGCTGAAAGGATTGAGATAATACACCATAAGGCTAAAACCAGAGAACAAGGCAAGGTTAAAAGACTCATGTCTTGCTGTAGTTGTTATGCAATATTCCATAATGAAACGTATATGTCTAACGCCCCATCACAACAACTAGCATGGTCACTAACCTACTGCATTAAAACACTATTGGTTGTAAGGAGCTTGGCAAGCCCTGATCATTGGGCTGGGCTGACAACGCAGACAGGATCAGCTGACACCCACGCAGACAGGATCAGCTGACACCCACGCAGACAGGATCAGCTGACACCCACGGCAAATATATACTGTGGGTCTGTAGCTGTCCCAGTGGGCAGTGCTGTTAACGGGGTTGTGTCTGGGACGGTATGGATATGTTGTGATTCAATCTCGTCACAAGAACTGGGTCAGTACAAAGTGAGAGGGGAAGGGACACTGCATGGAGGCAGGGGAATGTCATTAAGCTAAAACATTAAATGAGATATTACGTAAGACAATATTGAATAGAATATTCCCCAAGACAAATAATTATGTAAAAGGTGCTTGAGGCAAGTACATTCACGCCTTCATCTTTAGGGGAAAATGCAGAATTTAACAAGTCAATTAAGCAGGGACCCTGCTGAATATCTGAAAAACAAGTTGATGGAAAGGGTCACCCCGTTTGTGGACATAAACAGCAGGTTCAGACGACGGACAAACTGCCACATCATTCACTACAACAGCCTGATGAAACAGATCTCCATCTAGGGATGACAATAGCTCAGTATCAAATCATTCAAATACTTCAGACCAAACCCAAGAGAAACACCTCAGATGCCAACACCTGACATCTGAACTGAAGTCATTACTGAGAATACAGGATACTGTCTCAAAACCAGAGCAAGTTACATTGGCACAACGCCACACAAAAACCTACATAGGCTATAGCATTCACTATATCCAATGTGAAGTAGGACTAGACACTAGCAGTCTATTCCCAGCACATTGGAACAGGTAGTACAGTAGAACTAGCAGGACAGTCAAAGCATTTATGTTAATGTACTTCCTGTCTTTACTTCATTTGACACATTGTCAACAGTAAGTATTCACTACACAGGAAGTATTTCAGTACTCACTGGAGGTAGAGCTGGTGTGGGCCTGGGAAGCAGCGGTGGTGTGTGCGTCCGTGTCATGGCTGCTCCAGGGGCGCTCCCAGCCGGACAGGCTGAGGGACTGGAGGCCCAGACCCAGGTCGTTGACATCTGGCAGGCCTCTGGAGGAGCCCTCGTGGGGAGAGCCTCCGCTGCCACCGACACTGCTGCTGGGGAAGAGCATCCTGCTGCCCACTGCAGCCAGCTCCGATTCCTGCAGGTCTGTGGACGAACGAGGAGAGAGCGAATGAACAGTTAGGCACCCTGCATCTGCCTGAGGGAAGAGGGTGTCGAGTGAAATGGCTTCTCCTTCCCAAAAACAAAATCTTACTGATAGAAATGAAGTCAGACTGTAGCGACCCTTCCCTGCATTGTGATCAGGGGGCGAACCTGCTGCGACTGTGCCCGGTGCAACTGCCATGCATTTCCATCTGCATCACTGACCGACTTAGCATGTGACCTGACTGCTGATTCACTCGCACCCCCCTGCTAATGACATCAGCTCCACTGCCACCCCCCCTTCCGTTTCCTCTAACTGGGTAATGAAAAATTCCAGTTGGAGATATTCGCAGGCTGATAGAACTCCCCCGGCACAGCGTCTGTCAGTGTTGGCGGTGGCAGCCAGCTGCTGCTAACAGTGGCTCTAGCCTAGTTTCCTGAGTGAGCCGGCAGAGAGTGAGAGAGAGATGAGGCAGAGAGGGAGGGTGACTAGCAGAGAGAGGGGTGTGGTAATACGCTAGCTGCAGGGGAGGAGGGGGCACAGAGCAGAAATCCCTGGTGTATTGAGCTGGCTGGCCCACCCTCCCAGATTTGCCAGTGTCACACAGAGAAGCTATAGTAGCAGCAGCTGACTGATCAGAAGTAGGAGGACGGGGTGATTTGCACCGCCAGCTTGCCCCATCGCACTTCAGGGCTGGACAGCCTCCAACTGCTAGCTACAGACCTGATTCAGCAAATCCAGGCAGGGCAGAGGAGAGGGGTGGTGGAGGGGGATAGGCCATCATTGAAGCTTCGTTTCTAGCTGGATTAATGTCGCCGACTGACTCAATAGTTTACAATGCATCATTTACACCCAATCTCATCAAGGAGTGATTGTTGTAACCTGTGTAAAATGTGCAAGTAAATCAAAATTATAAAATGACTTGTTTTGAGAAAATCTCAACATTTCAGCATAAAAACCAACTATACTAGCCTGTGATAATTAAAATATGGCCCAAGTCTGGTTACACAGTTGTATGGAAGGTTCATAATAAAGGGATGACAATGTGGTCAAAACCCATTGGTGCCAACTGAATTGAAGTGTAAGACATTTTGCAGCCTGGTGTCAGACTAGACGTAACATAGTAAATGTAAATCCGGGATGCAAATGAGTATGATATCATGTTTGGTACGGTTACATAAGACAAATGGTTACTTAACGTGGTTGGTCGGGGTCGATGGGTTGGCGTATAACTCGAACGTCTAGCAACCCAAAGGTTGTGAGTTCAAATCTCACTGACAACTTCCAACATTTCAGCAACTTTCCAACTACTTAGCATGTTTGCTAACCCTTCCCCTAACCCTTTAACGTAACTCCTAAACTTAACCCTAACCCAGCTAACATTAGCCAGCTAGCTAACATTAGCCACCTAGCCAAAATTCATAACATATCATACATTTAGCAAATTGGTAATTATTGTACAGTTTTGCAAATTCGTAACATTGTGCGTTTTACAAATTCGTAATATATCATCCAAAATAGGTGATGACATCCACGAATTAATACATACCATACGAATCGTAACATTAAATGGAGTGTCTCGGATTTACTTACAGAATACGAAATGCTCTGAGACCAAGTTGCATTTGCCTTATATTAAGAACTAGGAGTGTAACAATGTTACCAATTATAATCCAATTATCTTGTCAATTCATTAAAAACTAAAAAGTGACCAAGTTTGGTGGACTAGTGAGTACTGACTGATTTTAAAAGAAATCTATCAGGTTAAATACAGTAGAATTGCAGTGTCTGTGAGAGTCTTGGCAAAGACCTCAAGTTCTGGAAAGCTTAGACTACAAGTGCTGCAATGCTGCAGACGGTGCAGCATGAAT
The DNA here is from genome assembly GCF_964263955.1 of Coregonus lavaretus. Taxonomy (NCBI): domain Eukaryota; kingdom Metazoa; phylum Chordata; class Actinopteri; order Salmoniformes; family Salmonidae; genus Coregonus; species Coregonus lavaretus. Next base: position 30,346,837 of record NC_140024.1, read on the forward strand.
CAGCTGTTCCCACAATTATGACAAAGCTGTGGTGTGGACTACAAAACTTTAGCCATTAAAAAAGGGAAATTGTATGTTTAGTATGCTAATAGTTTTCCCTTTACTGCCACCGACAACAAGCATACCAATGTGTCATCCCAATGTACACGTGCAGCGAGAAAGAGTTTACCGGTCAGGAGCATGTCTAGCTTTCCCTTGGTGCCGGATGTTGTGCACACACCAGTAAAATCCAGAGAGTTGCCCAACATGGTGTTCATTCTACGATATATGTCCGCGTTACTGCAAGTGGACAAGGCTGGTGATTCGGGTGCCCAATTGTCATGGGGTCTAAATTCGTCTTTCTAGAAATGACAAGAGAACAGACTTGTTAAAATATCACTTTGATGTAATTCAAGTAAGGTTTTTTTACATTTTAAATTAACAAATATAGGGCTTTGTAGGCTACACCGATCACCCTGGATAATACATATTCTAGGTTCATTTTCAGGCAAAAAAAAGTCCCGATATTGGCTTTTTGTCCATTTTATATATATTTAGGCCTAAACCTATTAGGCTAGCAGTAGCGGCCTACTTTTAATTGTAGCCTAGGCCTATATGCTTTTCATGTGCTACTGTTATTGTTTGAAAGACAAAAACCATTGAGCGAAAATATAACTATTCGTTGGGTTTTTCTTACCAATGAAAACGCCATGGTAGGAAACGTCTAACAGAAATGTTTCAAACAACCGTAACCTAAGTCGAGGTCATACTTATGAATGCAGCCGGTAGACAATTAGCCACATTGATTAGTAAACGTATGCCTATCCAATCAGGTGATTTGGGCGGTACCATTGCCAAGTACTTATGCTGCGTTCATAACCAAGTGGGAAGATGGTATTTACCACATACGGCCAGGAGAGAACACTGCCCCCTCTCATTGAAGCTGCGGAAGTTCAATGCCGACTGCGGTATCTCATGCATTGTTCGCAGAAAACAGGATCCCCCATCACAGTGAATGGAAAAATGTCAATCTTCGTGTAAATAATTTTTTTTTTCAAAGACAGTCATCCCGCCTATAATTGCTTATAATACACCAGATGTATGTCCTTGAATCAATTATTTTAAAATTGCACACAGAAGAAGATTTATAAGGATAATTTAGTTGCTAATGGCAGCCTCAGGTGTGAAAGTAAGTCGGTACAGTCAGGTAAGGCGTCCCTGCAAAATAAAACATGAGCCTATCACAATAAACTGTTGGCTATTACACCATTATTTATCATTACCGCAAGTCAGATGCATGAAAAAATTGTGAATGTACTTGAAAACGGGTGGTATAGCCTACACTCTAAAATGCAATGTGGTTCGATGAGAACACTGACATTTTGCCAAGGCAGAGAATAGTGGCCGACATCGAGACTTGCGCAGACAACAGTGGACGCATAAATTCTGTCCTAATGACAATCGCCAAATGTCATTTCCCTTTTTGGTGTTTTGTGTAAAAGATGTCTCTTTCCATTCACCACTGTTTGGAGGCTGGAGATTTGTTGCGAGTGGATGAACGTGTGGGGGTAGCCCAGTAAAGGAGCCCTTTTAAGTTATTGTTTGACAATCAGATGAAAACATCATGACTGGTTGTGTTTATTCCACAATAAAAGGTCATACATTTTAGAAGTTAAATGACAAATCTTTACGACTAGCCTACAGAGATCCTATTGAATTAATAGAATTCTATGATTAGGCCCATACATTTTTTTGGTGCGCGTGCAAGAGTGTGCACACATAGGGAGTCCCGTACTGGGAAGAAATTAAATCTACTTTCACCCCTTGGCAGCATGCAGTACCCCGGTTGGCCTTCAACTTGAGTTCCTCAATGAGAGGTGGCAGCACTGAGCTAGCCTGGAACGTCACTTCCGGGACTAGCTCAAACTGCGTTTGTTACAACTGAGAACTGGGAAATCTCCGACTTCCGAGTTCAGTGCGTTCAAAACAACTGGGAATTCGAGGGGAAAAACGAGCTCCGACTGGGAAAATTCTATTTGAAGGGTCAATAAACTCGGAAATCCAACCCAGGAACTCTGGCCTCGTTCTAGAGCTCCGACTTTCCGACCTAAATATCACTGACGTCATGATTTGACATCGTATTTTTCCGAGTTCCCAGTTGTTTTGAACGCGTTATAAATCTCCATGAGACGCCATTTTAACCGACTTAATTTGGCTTCAATGCGCTATTGAGTCTTCGCATAGGAATGATGGTGTCACGTGATCGATGGCTTTATCTTCATATAGACCCTTGTATACGACTGGGAAAAATTCACTTGAACGTCCCTCATCTATCATCCCTGAGCGCCGATTTCTCCCACAGGCTGACCTCTGACGTCACCTACTAAGAAAATTACCTCGAGAACAGCATTTTCAGTTGTTAAATGGAACAACAACACATTATTTATAAAAAGCTATCTATTAATATGGGTTTTGAACACTATAATTTGTTTGCGAGCATGATAGCTGTACTTTTAATTTATTGTTGACGCATCTTGTTTGCCATTAGCCAATCGGCGTATCTCAACGACTTCAAAGCACATGAATGCGTCCAACTAGTATTTACTACTTCATAACGCGAAATTACCACCTTCCCACTTGGTTATGAACACAGCATTTGACAGGTGTTTTTCACGAGTGAATGCTGGAGCGAAACAGTAGCCAACTTTTGGAATGTGCTGAAATAAATTAGTTGATGAGAGTGCTGCAGAGAAATGTGGCGCAGTGGTCTGTGCCACTAGAGATCCTGGTTCGAATCCAGGCTCTGTCGTAGCTGGCCGTGACCGGGAGACCCATGGGGCGGCGCACAATTGGCCCAGCGTCGTCCAGGGTAGGGTAGGGGAGGGAATGGCCGGCAGGGATGTAGCTCAGTTGGTAGAGCATGGCGTTAGCAACGCCAGGGTTGTGGGTTCGATTCCCACGGGGGGCCAGTATGAAAAATAAAAAAAATAATGTATGCACTCACTAACTGTAAGTCGCTCTGGATAAGAGCGTCTGCTAAATGACTGAAATGTAAAATGTGACAGGTGACAGGTGGCCTAGCGGTTAAAAGCGTTGAGCGCTTAATCAAAAAGTCGCTGTTTCGAATCCCTGAGCGGACTAGGTAAATGTGCATTAGCAAGGCACTTAACCCTAGTCGTAAATCGTTCTGGATAAGAGTGTCTGTTAAATTACTGAAATGTTCTATTAAACTCCCTCACAATAAATTATAATTGGATACATTGTAAATGTAAATGTAAGAGCACACCAACATTTGCTTACCTGCACTTTAGTCACCAGGTGACCCCCTTGCATAAAATTAATGCAATGTTCCTTTTTAGGTCAGTTGGCCCAATATGCAATTTCATGAAAAACATCGGGTTTCTAACACAGTCAAAAAACGTCAATGTCATTTACATTTACATTTACATAATTTACCAGACGCTCTTCTCCAGAGCGACTTACAAATTGGTGCATTCAATTTATGATAGCCAGTGGGACAACCACCTATTTATTTTTATTTTTTATGGGGGTTGGGGGAAGAAGGATTACTTTATACTATTCCAGGTATTCCTTAAAGAGGTAGGGTTTCAAGTGTCTCCGGAAGGTGGTCAGTGACTCCGCTGTCCTGGCGTAGTGGGGGAGCTTGTTCCACCATTGGGGTGCCAGAGCAGCGATTAGCTTTGACTGGGCTGAGCGGGAACTGTGCTTCCTTAGAGGTAGGGGACTAGCAGGCTAGAGGTGGATGAATGTAGTGCCCTCGTTTGGGTGTAGGGTCTGATCAGAGCCAATGTCCACATATAATTATTGATACTCAATTATGTATAATTGATAGCCATTTTAAATTGATATTGTAAAGCTACTTTTTTGTAATGAAATAATGTCACTATTATTTTATTAGCCTATAGCAACACCTTGTAGCCTACAACTGGGCCCCTAGGTGTGTCCTGACCATAATAGACCGTATCTAATGTACTAGTTCACTGAACAGAACTACATAAATATCCTAGTCCTAATCTTAGGTCCAGGGTCAGGTACTGTACGTAGGTCGGGTAATGCCAAGAGTGTGCAAAGCTGTCATCAAGGCAAAGGGTGGCTATTTGAAGAATCTCAAATATAAAATATATTTTGATTTGTTTAACACTTTTTTGGTTACTACATGATTCCATATGTGTTATTTCATAGTTTTGATGTCTTCACTATTATTCTACAATGTAGAAAATAGTAAAAAATAAAGAAAAACCCTTGAATGAGTAGGTGTGTCCAAACTTTTGACTGGTAGTGTACATCTGTTGCCTTGGTAACCAAACAAACAGACTTGCAAATTTAGCTAAAAACCATCAGTCCTAGTTTGCTATTATGAAAATAGAATTCAACAATGCCAATCATGTTTTCAATTGGACTTTTGCTTTCAAAAGCAGCTCGAACATAAAAAATTAACTATAGTCAATTAATTCTACCATGCTGATATACCTGTGTTATAGTGAAATAATGCATGCTCTAGAATGCCCTTCAAGCCAATCAGAAAGGAGTATTCAACAATGCCATGGTATAACAGTTTATAAACATTTCAGCCTTTTAGAAGCCACAACAGATTGGTGATGCTGACACATATGTTGAATATCTAACGCCTGCCTGTTCATGCTCTGTCTCTTACAACTGTTGCAGTTGATAGTGTCTGTGGACATGGGTGACATATTTTCCCTAGCAACAGCATTCGACTAACAACAGTTTGAAATAACAACCATATAAAATTTGCTCGTCAAATAATGTCAAGTTCAAGAGTTCAAATGCCCTTGTAGTAATGTTTAGCACATATTCAAATTGTATTACATCCTAGAATGGATTTGTGAATAAGGTAGGCTTCTCAGACACTCAAATGTTATTCATAGGTGTCCCTCGCACACTTATTTTCCCATTTCAGCTGGCTGCCCTTACTGCATGCCTACATTGGCTGTCAACTCCAAATTAAAATATCCTTATAGTTTGTAAAATCACAAGCATTTCAGACCCTATTTCAGAAACAACACCTTGGCCCTGACTCTTGACACACGTGTGGATCTGAGAGGATTGGATAGGTCTAAGCAATATGGTTAAGCATGGTGGAATTTTCTCCATATCCAATCCTCTCAGATGAACTCATGTGCCAAGGAGTGGAGGCTACAGGTTGTTAATGGATGGGGCCTCTGTGCTTATTGCAGAACATCACCAGAACGAACACATTTTATTACTTACTTTTGTCACAAGGGGGCATGCTTGCTCTACTAAAGTGAACATGGTTATTGTGTGACTGCGTACCTGTAGATGACACCGCTGTGCCTCTCTCATGGAGTTGTTTACATACCTGTAGTTGCTTTGGAATTCAATACCTGTATAACTGATGGTTCTCGATTGTCACTATTGCGCTGCTGGGTAGGGCTTGCAAGTGAAGCATTTCACTGTACACTGGTGCTGTACTTGCGCATGTAACAAATAGAACTTGAAACGATTCCTTTTTCCTTTCATATGCAGATTGTTGGCCATTGACCACCATGCCAAAACATCCCCCATGTTAACCTGTCTATCTGAGTGGGTATAAATAACGTGCATTTCCCCCAATGGATGTCACCATAAGGGACATTTCAGTGGTTATATTATAGGGGCAATCTCTAGTCTGACCTATTCAAACAAGTATCTAATGATACAAAAAAACATACATGCACATGTGTATATATACAGCACTGATAAAAACAATTGGTATGTAAATGGTATGTAATTGGGGCGGCAGGTAGCTTAGTGGTTAAGAGCGTTGTGCCAGTAACCGAAAGGTCGCTGGTTCTAATCCCCGAGCCGACTAGGTGAAAAATCTGTCGATGTGCCCTTGAGCAAGGCACTTAACCCTAATTGCTCCTGTAAGTCGCTCTGGATAAGAGCGTCTACTAAAATGTAAATGGATTTATGTTGTTATAATGTGTATGTTGTTGTATAAGCCTGTGACCCCCGGGATCAATACAGTAATATTAATCCATCCATCCGATCATAATTTATTCATCATAATGGTAAATTGTGAAATATTTGGTTATAGTACTGTATGTCAGTTGGGGTATCGAACTGACTAAGCAAAACTATCTGCACTTCCTTACATCAGTTACACTCGTTTACATCAGTAACACTTGGTAACATCTGATACACTTGTTTACATCTGTTGTGAAATAAATCAGTTTACTAACACATACCAATTCAAATAGGCCTAGGCTACAAATCTACAAAATACAATTTCATTCTGATTCATTCACAAACACAATATTTTTAATGATCTCACATAACATTCTGTTCATTGCTTACTGATTACAATAAAATGATTTGGAAAGACAAGGATGTTTTCGACCTGCTCTACCTTTTACTTCCAGATTTGGTTGGTGCAGACGATGGCCGCCGAAGCACCCATCTGTCCTTAATCCATAGTGTGCATGATGTCACAGCAGGCGTCATCGATATCCTGTCAATTCAACTCTCTTGCATAAAAGCACAAGTCTTGTGTTGTATGTCCTAATGTTTTCCTGAAGGGCAAGCTACTGTGATGTGCAGAGATTCATTGCTTTTTATGAACTCAAGTTTGAATGTTATTCATTAGGATTTAGACACAGATTGTAAAAACAGAATTAATCACAAACCACATCCAAGGTTGTGTACAGTTGATACTGTGTACACAATATGCTGCTGAAATCATTTTCCCCATTATGAGATGGCTATAGTCTATTGTTATTGGAGCAAGAGTGCCTACAACCAATATTTGTATTTACTGGTGTGTGATGGAACAGGCCAGGTAAGGCAGTTTGGTTCTACTTGAATTTCTATCCAGTCTAGCCGATGTGGATTAGTTTGGGTTGATAGGTCAGCGTCTTTGCTTTAATGTTAAATTATTTCATAGTTCTTATATTTCAAATTATATTTTTGTATTTATGGATCCCAATTAGCTGCTGCCAAGGCAGCAGATACTCTACCTGGGGTCCAAACATTATAACCTAGTCATAGGCCAAAATTGTATTAAATACCTAAATGAATCCTTATTCTGGCCACTAAACAGGCCATGAAAATTGACAGAATCACAGCCGTGCGTCACCCAATGTAAATAAGCAGCTGTTCTATTGAAAAATGTCCACTTAACAGTCCCTTGAGTAGCCATCATGCTTGGTTGGGCAGAAACACTTAACATCTTCAGAAGGCAGAGTGTGGTGTAGGTCAGCTCTACTGGTAACAGAGACGAATACAATAGCACATTTAAAATGAATAATTGACCTGCAAACATCAAATTCAGCTGTGATGTACTGTAAAGTGGAGTCAAGTCAGCAAAGCCAAAGCTTACGTGTAATAGACAAAAGTGCATAGTTAAAACCTTGGTAATTCAATAAGACAACAAATGCATTCACTTTGTTTAATTCATAAAACGGGAACAGTTGTACATCTCATGTTCAGCAGATACAGAGACAAACATTTTCTAAACTGCAAACTTAAATTTCTCCATCCACCTAATCCTACTGGGCCATTTAAAAATGGCCCCCAAAAGCAACCCCTTCATGTCTGTAGTCCAGTTTCACATTCTGAAAAATCAGCAATCAAATTTTTAGCAGTCCAAATGGCACATGGGCCACTTTTAGAATTCTTGAGTATTTCAGGAGACCTCCCTCATAAAACAAATACAATTGCACTTTTTTTAAAGTACTTAAACAGGATTATAGATCAAAACACCACCAAAACACAAAATACTCCTAAACAAACATATACAGAATCATTATTTATTACCACAAAAAAAATGCATAAATATACATTAAACAAAAGTACAAAAATACTTGTACTTTGTATATGCTCAAATATACTCTTTATAGACATTGATATTTTGGGAGAGACTGGGATTGTCAGAACCTAGAGGTGCATTCTAAAAGGTCCATGCAAGAGGAGCCATCTACACAACAGTCCATCTTTCACTTGTACGACCAGAAATACACAGGAAGCAAAGGGGATTCATTGTCTAGACTCTAGGTCCAGGTAAAGAGGCAACACAAGCACTAAGAAAAACGAGGATACACAGAACTCTGCTTTCTAATTCATGCCAAAAATACTTCAACATGCAATGACAGCTCTAACCTCTGAGCCATAACCCAAGGAGTAGCTTTATAATGTATAACTTCTTCAGGATGTTATTTTCTTCAGCAAATAATGACCCATTGCATTGACTTGGCTCGCGTGAGGGTTGGAAGTGCTAAGATGGTACCGGAATAGTTGCCAAAAGGAATCATCAGCTCAATCTGTCGACAGCAAGGTGTTGTCAGTTCAGACCCCTCCAGAGAAGCCAGAGAACATAAATAGGTCCGTAATGCACATTTGTCCATTAAATAAACCTGATTAAATTAATGATGAGCTCAGTAAAACCTTCCTTCAACTGGACGGAGAAGGTCTGGATCCCAAAATACATCTGAAGGGGGAAATTGGACAACAACAAAAAAAGTTGTCATTTTTCAATCAGTTTAATGTCATCCATATTGCATGTTCTGAAAAACCTTTGATTAAAGCACTTGTATAAAAGATACTCACTAAATATCTAACAGAACTGCCTGGACTTCCATCCTGGCTGGTTAGTTTCAGATGGAGTAGGGTACCAGCGCATCTAGAGAGATCAAAGAAACCAAAGTCAGACAGAATAACAATTGATCGCAACCTGTAAGATTTTCCAACAGGAGGACTGTCGGAAACAAGATTTTAAACGGAAAGGGAAATTAACTTTTTCCAAATTGTGGACTGAAGTCTTCTCACCCATTGAAAAGCTCTAAAAGTATAAATGCATTTAAACAGATTTGGATGAACTGTCCCTTTAAGCGCTGGTCATTCAAAGACCATGGGAATGTGGGTCACAGCTGCCCTATTATGACAATGCACAACAATGTCATAACAAGACCTTAATGGAAATGAGACAAGCAAGCTATTCCATGTGTTAAACATTTCCATCTTAAAAAGGTAACTAATTAAGTGACGACTACCTTCCCATACCTCTGGTCAAACTAGTTTGGTTGGACTAAAGTGAGGTCAATCATGACACGGTACAAAATCTACAAGAACAATGGTTCATGCTTTGTAGACAAGTTATTGCCTTAGGATTTCATCAAACAAAAGAAACCTGAATTTTGACCGCGAGAGGGTGAACCCCTGATAATTGTACGGTAAGCTTTGGTTTTGGAGCCCTTACAATTCATTGGTGGTTTGACAACTATACCAAGTTCAGTGTATTTCCTCATTCATCCATTGGACAGGAGTGTTGGTGGGAGCAAATTCAGAGCATTTGCGGGATCCTTCATCAGATGGCAATTAGGAACCCTCTCCTTTGCATTTCTAACAGAAAAGCTTTTGTTCCAAGCAAGGACGTGGACAGTAAGTTGGCACCTCCAAAGAAGATCGTCATGACCGACAGTTCTCTCCCAGTAAATACCACACATTTCTCTGAGGTTGTTTTGCCCAAAGAAAAAGGCCACAATCGCTGCCCATTTCACAGAGTAACACTCCACTGTTTTCATACATTACACAAGGAAGTTACCTCGGCGTGGAACTTCAAATGACCCGTGGCAGAAACCATTTCCACTATTCTTGCTGGACCGGACAACTGCAGTGTAGCCCACTGTACCATTATACCAGCATGCAGACAGCAATTAGCTATCAATGGAAGGACTTCACCCAGTGTTTTCTGCCTCAGTTTGCTTTGAGAGCATTCCTACAACACACCAATGGAAAGGCTGGTTGAAGGGTCCTATAGCTAGCTTCTTTATCATTTGCTAGTTTCCTCCCAAGACAGTCTCACTCGAAGGTAGAAGCAGTGGTGGAATTGAGGGGGAACCCCCTAGAACGGGGCCACGTTCAACAAGGCACGACATTGTCGAACGTTTGGATAGGAATATATAAAAGAACAAACATGCCTCTGACATTAACTGTGGCTGAATTACATCTGTTCATGATATTTCTAGCCGCAACGTGTCACAATGTTTTCCCACTGAACGTGGCCCCTGGATTCTGTGTGTAAACTGTGTTGCCGGCGATACGTCCATCAGTCTGTCCCCGGACCTCCCTACCTGGGTTGCCCTAACTGAGTCAAGTCCATTTCCACCACTGGGTAGGAGTGTCTCCTCCATAAATGTAGAATAAGTAATTTAATAGGATCTATGGACTCCTCTCCCTAATGACCCTACGGTGTGAGGCTGCATACTGACTTAGCAGGAAGGAAGTGAACTCTGAAGGTGAGGATGCATTAAAGGCTCCAGTCACACTTGCAGCTTTCAGGCCCAGACACCTACGGAGCAGTGGGGCTCTTCCCTGGTGAGAATCAATGGGAGGGGCTGTGACTGGTGAGAACCAATGGGAGGGGCTGTGAGGAGATGGAAGTATGTGGCGTGAGGAGTCCGTCAGGACATGAATGCTACTAGCGTAGAGAACAGAGGAATGGATGCTACTAGCGTAGAGAACAGAGGAATGGATGCTACTAGCGTAGAGAACAGAGGAATGGATGCTACTAGCGTAGAGAACAGAGGAATGGATGCTACTAGCGTAGAGAACAGAATAGAGAACAATTATTCAGTGAGTCAGAAATAACTTCCTCTGTGGTATAAGTTGCTTTGAAGACTATATGACATACACAGCGGGGCAATTTCCTGTTCACAGAAAACAATACAATTCTAATCTGCCAAGACTGCCACTAACAGCTTGTCCTAGTTGACATGCTTCAAGGAAGTATGCAAAAGAGCCAACAATTCTGTTGCCGTTGACATCTGCAAGCGGGAAGTCACCCCAACGTGTTTGATGGCGTCGTATCGCTGAGTCGACCTTTACGGACGGTGGCAAGGCATTGAATTGGGCTAATGACAGTCGCTGGGAGGATGTCAAGAGCACAAGGAAGAGCCTATTGGCCTCCATTCTTACTGAACTGCAGTGAGTGGAGAGGAGAGGGGAGAAGAGGAAAGAGACCGGTTGGTCCCGTACCTGGGCGTGGAGGGCAGCAGCAGCAGCAGCCGCCGCTGGATAGGTGAAGGCGCCGTGAGGGAGCCCGGGGGTCAGCTCCGTGGTGTACAGGGGGTATGGGGTCCACGCGTCCGGGGACGCTGGGATCAACGCTGCCCCCGTCAGGTCATCTGGAAACATGCAGGAGGCAAAAAAATGGGGGAAAACACAGTATTGGGTATAACCACCATCTGTGCAAATGCCCCATTGACATTATCAGTAGTGATTAGAAGCTGCTAACTGAATGACAGCTGAAAGACAAACTAGAACACTACTCAGAACCCTACTGAATCCTCTATGTAGTACATGTGAACTGTAAAGTTGAAGTAGGGAAAGTCGTCATTGTCTTGCTTTCCTCTTTGCGTTAATATTTCAGATAAAAAGTATGGCGTACTTACATGTGCTGACAGTAAACCCAATTTACAGTCAGCGAAGTTAAGCAATTACAGTCATAAATTTGTGGTCTTATGGGATTTTAAGTCAAATCAATATAACAACTAAGCCCGGTAGAAGTCATCCCAGTACCATTTAAACATCAATAAGGTCATTAACTAGGCCGGGGCCATCCAGTGCCACTCCTCACCCAGGGGCAACAAGCAGGTGCATGGGCAACAGAGGGGGCACCTGCAGTCTAGGCCGAGTCAGACTAGCACAGACACTGTAGAAATTCTAAATTGAAGAAAAAAAAAATTATAACTACATCTACAGTCCGATGAGGCATGCATGTGGCGGGTGAGTTAGTCTTTAGCTCATTATTCCACCCAATTGTGGGTTTTACTTCAACGCGCCCAGCAAGAGAGGGGGGGGGGGGGGGAACTGAGGATTGGCACAGTGGTGAGAGTGGGTAGAGGCTATAGTGTTGTTGTGAAGCCGTAACAACTTACATGGGTCCCGTGCAATGAAGTGAGCTCCTAGAGCAGGGTGGATATTAGTGGGGTTCGGTGTGCCCATCAGCTTACTCTTTGCCATCTTCGTGTTGGCTTTAGCAAACTCTAACCGCAGGGTCTGGGGGCACTCAGGGTCAAAACGGATGCCCTGAGAGGAGAGACGGGGACACAGGATTGTAAAGGAGGCGGCCTAGGTGAGTCTAGGCCTAGGGCAAGTGTGTCTCAGCCTTACATGACCCCCTCTCCATTGGCCCCGCTCCAATACTTGTCCAATGCGTCCTTGTTTCCCCACCTTCATTAAGGTAACCACTGATCTATACGTGACTGGATAAGAAAAGTAAAGTTTCCCCTATTGTCTCGACCAATCCAACCGCATCAGATCAGTGACGACGTCAAAGAGGAAAAGGGTGGAAGGATGCATCCTTTTTAAAGTAGTCTACAGGGCACTAGTATTCTCCTCTCCATGACCACTTAAGGGCACAGGGTGTGGATAGGTAGTCAGCCTATTGCTTCCACCATATCGAGCCCTTTCATGACGAGAGAAGACGAGGAGGAGAGGAAGCTGTGAAAGACTTGGCCTTGGATGTGGTTGACCCTGGTTGTGTTTCTGTGCCCTAAGCATTGTGCCCACATGCAGGTGAGTATGTTGGTGTGTGAGTGTGAGACTGCTTATGTGGCTACAGGTTGTGACGTCCATATGAGGAAGACTATGCTATGAGAGCTGTGTTAGATACGGCCATTGTGGCTACATAGTGACAGTAAGAGGTTATATTACAGAAGGTGTTCAAAACTATCAATGTAGCTCCGTAATTATATATTTATATGGCTAAGCAGTGATATGCAAATTAGGAGAGCTGTACCGTATTACGAAAGATGTGTTCAATTATACCAAGGTTAACTACCGTAAGTCTACAGGATTCTGGTCTCTGTTTCCAAAAATGGCCCTGCCCTTGAATTGTAAGAGAAAATGCTTTGTTTGAGTGATCAGACGAGATCAGTTAGCCCAGCAGTGAACCCCCATCCATACCTTACAGGTTAGAAACAGGACAGAGGAGACAGAGTCAAAGTAACGCTAACACAAAGCCTGCAGGTATAACGCATTTTGACAGTTCTGTAAGACTCGATGACGTCATGATCATGTATGCCACCTTTAGGTGTAATCTTCTAATGGTTACAGACATAAAAAGGCTTATACCAAGTTATAAAGCACAAAACATGCAGGCTTTACGTAAAGTGTTACAGAGTAACTACTGTATATGCCACAAAATAACAAACAACGCAACACATTTTGGGCAAAGTCCTTGTGTCCAGGGAGGATGAAGCCATTGCAACAATTCACGGCTACTGTCAACACTGTCCGCCTGGTCTGATGCTTACGTTTAATGCGTTTTTGGCAGCTTCGGCTCCAGTCCGATTGTCGAAGGTGACAAACCCAACTGGCTGGAAGAGAGGAGAGAACACTCAGACAGAGGGGCCTAATGTCCACCTCCACAGGTTAGCACAGGAACAACACTGGCCAAGTGCACTTGAGGTAAATGGTCAGAATACAGTGTGACTGAATCATAAATGCATTAGACAAGGCGAGCGCAAACGGATCGCAATAATAATAATAAGTAAATCACTTTTTCCAATCAGTTTGAAACAATTTCACAACAAAAGCTAAACCACATAAAGGTTTAATCTTATTAGATGAATGCGTGACAGCTGCATGGGAAGGTGTTGTTACCTATTGAAAAATGATTAACTAGACCAATGTTAGCAATCCTACATTAAATTAGCTATGTACCACTTTTTGATTACAGCTAATCCAAATTGTTATTGGAAAACTGAACAATTCCACTCTCCAGCCAAGGTGGTATACTCCATATGTAGCCTTCATTAGGGGGCCATGATTGCGCTGTAGTAATAACAGAAAGCTTCTCACCTGTTTTGATGTCAACTTAATCAGTGACCCCTCGTAACCCTGTAAGAAGAAAATACCTCCAATTAACAACCATGAAGTCCCATGCAGGAAGCCAGACATACACTCCCCTCACCATATGAGGAGAAACCTGACAGCGTGGCGCTTGTATTTTGGGGGTCACGCAATTGATACGCTGCATGGAAAGGGGGCCGTCATACACATGATTAAGCACACGGTAACATGGTTAACCATATAGGTATGTCGATAAAGAAAAAGGTGAAATCCACAGACCGTCTGGAATTATGTATTTTTGTCTCATCTTAAAGGAAACTATTTTATGTTACTGTGTAGGTCTAACTAGTTTGTGAACTGATGCTCCAACCTTCTCCTGAACTATGCCAGAACTTCATAGGCTGTTCAACAGCTAGTGAATTACTATTAATGTGAATCATTCTTAGTCATTGTTATAAAAATTGGCTTTGGATGTCAGGATGAGTCAGATTCCTGGGGAATGTAGTGGATGTTGGCCTGACTGTGGTATTGATGGATGAGAGATCTTCTAATCCTGATATACAGACATGGGAAATTAAACAACTTAAGCCGATGTGAAGTTGGGAGTGTTTCAATCCTGTCAGGAAATCCAAACCACCTTCAACACAAATGTAACACTAAATACATACAACTAATAACAGAAGCAGCTGAATCCCATCTACTTTGCTTCATACAAATCATTAAAAAGCATGTGGGCCTTAGGTTGTGGTGTTCTGGGAAAAACAGTAAAGCAGCTGGGAGGGTTGGGAGGTCCACTGCCAAAATCAAGCTTCAGATCCAATATACAGAATGATACAACAGCAGAGAGTATAGACTAGAGCCAGTCTATGGCAAACAATATATACAATGGAATCTAATCTATGAAAACAGACATGGAGAACGGCCTGGTTTCAGTGATTTCATAGAACTGCTTTGAAAGCTTGGCCCGAATCACACGCGAAACGAAATGGAAGAATCCTAATCTTCCTGACCTGGAGGGGAGTTGGGTCACCGGGATAGTTGGCCAATAGCAGTGCTACTCATTTACACATTCCACAAGACCATCCATGTGTGATGGATACCACCTCCATTTTGGTCTGAGGGAGGGTGGGGGTGGGTTATGAAGCTGTACATGTAGATTAATAATGAACAATATATTGTAGATGAACAGTGATTTAGTGTTACTCCTTTTAATATTTCTGGAGTCTTCCGTGGTATTGTAAGATGATAATCACAACATAATTAACCATATGGGCTGTTGCTTTTGCAAAAACGTCAAAACATTTAAGGGACTAAATTCAGCTAAGCTACGTTATTGGCACCCGATGCTGTCCGTTGACACGTGCGTTTACAAAGAATACTCCTGATAATATGTCCTTTGTTTATTCCCATTATGAAATGTTTTAATTTGAAAATGCAGAGAATTAAAATGCAGGAAATTAAAACGGAACAGAAAAGCCAATGACAAGAGTGGACTGTCTGCTGTCTCCGTTGCAGTGGACAATTACGAAAATATGGAGGCCAAATTCTTCCATCGCCTCGGTAACTAATCCCAAGAGTATGCTTACCTTAAATGGTCTGAACAGCAGGTACAGTTCACGAGGTTTGATATCCACTGGTAGGCCACTAACAAAGAGTGTTCGTACCTGGAAAACAAAACTCAATGAAAAACAGTCTAGACTATCTCCAGGGCCCCGTTTTTCTAAAGTTATCTATCCGGATTTCGTCTATCGGACAGGATTAAATGCATAGTAATAGAATGGATGAATCAGCATTCTATTTCTGTGCATTTAATCCTATCTGTTAGGGGAAATACGGCTAGATACCTTGAAAAACTGCGGCCAGAGCATAGGATTCAAATGATTTTTATTTTATAGGAAAACCTTTATACATTTTAATAGAATCAGTCATGAACATTAGAGAAGACTGTATGGCAATGTGGTCCTGTATGGTTCCGTTGGTATAGCATGGCGCTTGCAACGCCAGGATAGTGGGTTCATCTCCCACCCATACGTAAAATATAGGCGCGCATGACTGTCGCTTTGGATAAAAGCGTCTGCTAAATGGCATATTATATATCATAGAATCGTGACTGAAGGACAGATTCATTGGCCAGGTTCTACTCATTAACATATTATGGGATATTGTGCACACAATCTTGCTCCTGAAAATGGAGCACCGTCTTGATATGTTCAAATATTCTTTGCGATCTGTTATTGTCAAGAACTTGCAGAATCAGGCGTTACTGCTTGGCTATAACCTGCACACAGACCGGTCGTCGGCAGGGGAGGATTGGCCACCTCTGATGCAGTTTGAAATGTCAAAACAAATTGAGATGTTTTCTGTACTGTACAAAGGACAGTTTTGACATGAATCTCCTAACAGACTAACCTATTCCTAGTTGACTGAATAAAGCGCTATACCACTTGCTTAGTGACACAACCAAACCATTTTCCTACATAGAGATAATGGAGCGCTTCTGGGCAACACTACGCTAACTAGTACCGCCACACCACTCTAACTAGTACCGCCACACCACTCTAACTAGTACCGCCACACCACTCTAACTAGTACCGCCACACCACTCTAACTAGTACCGCCACACCACTCTAACTAGTACCGCCACACCACTCTAACTAGTACCGCCACACCACTCTTACTAGTACCGCCACACCACTCTAACTAGTACCGCCACACCACGCTAACTAGTACCGCCACACCACGCTAACTAGTACCGCCACACCATTCTAACTAGTACCGCCACACCACTCTAACTAGTACCGCCACACTACTCTAACTAGTACCGCCACACCACTCTAACTAGTACCGCCACACCACTCTAACTAGTACCGCCACACCACAATGACTAGGCTACTGAAGGAATGCTCACTCTACATGCCCCCAGATGTCGGCCCAAATCCTTGAACATGCAGCATAAAAAAGCAATAACAAAGGACGATGTGCTACGGCGACCTAAAATGGTGGTGTTGTCTTTAAGAACAAAGTAGTGATGTGCTGCCCCTCATGACTCAGGCTGCGTTTACACAGGCTGCCCAATTTGATATTTTTTTCCACTAAATGGACTTTTGACCAATCACATCTGATCTTTTTACGTCAGATCTTCAGAGCTGATCTGATTGGTCAAAAGACCAATTAGTGAAATCAGAATTGGGCTGCCTGTGTAAATGCTGCGATCTATTTAGTGAGAGGGAAAAAGGGACGGATTTCCACATGTGAATCCAACACAAACATGGGCCTGTAATGTTGTCCATTGAACCCTGCAGTGGCTGAGGAAATAAACAGGCCTACAGAAGGGCCATTGGTTCCCACTCTGTGGGGAGGCCTGTGCAGCACAATGGACTGCCAGAGGAACAGCGGCGGACAACAGTGCACAGTGTGACACCATTTCCTTCCTTTGACCCGCGCCTCCGAACCACAGCGCCAACATTTCAGGTGCTCCTGCGACAGAACTCCCATGCAAGTCTATGGCACGTACTGTCAGCCCCGTCCCATCTAGACTAACTCATCGGCCTAATTTGAACATCTGACTACGGAGTAGAAAATAAGCATTACTGTTAAAAGATTTCAAATTTTGATTGTCATTTAAAAAATGGTTTAACCTTAGAACAATATGGTTTCTTGGACAATTTAATGTTTGTTGAAGGTTAATCAAAAATACACTCAAGTGTGTGTAGGTTACAGGGCCTAAATAATACAAGGCAAACGCAAAATAAGGTATATGGTTGGAATCTGGAACAAAATTAAATAATTGATTGGGATATGTAAGGGAAATTATGAAGTCCTTTTGGCAATCCATCCATCCACTTGCTGTAAGCCTACCTACCAAACGTTGGTGGATTTCGTGGATCTATCCAGTTAATGTCCAGACCAGAGGACATTTATTTATTTTATTTATTTACACTGCAAGATTGGAAATACATTTTACATTTTTTACTGACCACAGATCAGATTAGGATACGAAATGTGTGTGATGGCAAAATAAAGTCCGGTTCAGTCCGACGGTGCAGATAGTGTGCGCTGAAGTTCATCGGCAGTATATGAAATCAGGTGGGTCTGTCCATAAAGCTACAGGACAGACATACCTGATCAATTCATAGGCCTACTGCGGATTTGTTAAAATGTTTAAAATGAAGCCTAACCTATAGATCTACAATTGTAATATTTAACATTGAATAGATTTGGGACTTTAAAAGCAAAATCAAAATAAATCCTGAAATTCAGCCAAAATGTCATGGCAATTAGGCTATAGTCTAACCCAATATTTCACGTTCGCCATAACAATAATCTACTGTAGACCTAATTTAAAGACACCAACCCCCGCAAAAAACAATCATTTTACTTTCAATCATAAAAATGTAAACGTCCATTAAAAAAAAACTGAGGCACACCCTTTTCAGAACCTCCAATGGAAACGAACGACTTAAGAAAACCATACCTAGATATAACTTCACACCCTTTTTCTCTTGCAATGGGTTTTGAATCAGTCTAACATGAATTAGCCTACAATTAGGGGGAGGAAATCAATTTGTAGGCTACTTTGCATCTCTTCCAGACTAGACTTCGTAGGCACACTCACAACCGGTTCCAAACAAAGACATTCTGATACAGAACTTTTATGACAAGTAAAAAAACACCAAAGACCATATTCTTACCTCCTCTTCTATGGAAACGTTGTTCGTCTCGGAATCAGACTTCAGACTTGTGATAGACATGTTGAGGTTTACTTCAGCGTCAGTTAGAGAAGAAAATGTGAAGTTTTTAGAGTATTTTCCCCAAGTGCGCTTGTGGTTGAAGTCTTGATGGCGTTTATACTTCAGGAAAGATGTGCCGAGGTGAGTTCGTGGTGTAGCCGAAGTATCCAAGGATGTTTTGCGAGAGATAATCATTCATAAAAATAAACTAAAGGTGAATAAGTGCAGTGTGAGGGTGCAACAGGGGGAAAGAAGTGCTCGTATGCACCTCTGCTCACATCAATTGCGTTTGGTTGGGGAATCTGGTGGGAGAACAAGTCAACTTTTTCATTGGAGCGCGTTTCCGCGGTCCTTCCCCTGTTTTGCAATTAGGTCATCAATTATGTTCCAGCCCTGTGAGTGCTGTAATCATGTTGGAGATCCGCCTCAGCTGGTATCAAACCCTGCCCCTTCATAACTGCATCACCGTTTCTATGGGAGACCATGAGCCAATAGAAAATATTTTCGCAACCTATACATTCCCTTTTTGTCTGCCTATAAAATGAGCATCCCACACATTTTTATTATAGACCTATACATCTCAATGTATGGTTGTTTGACATGCACTTCGAGTATCTTTTTTCTTGTAAAATATAATTAGCCTTTAAATAATGATGGAGATTATTTTCACTATTAAAAAAGGAAGATTATTTCATATACAATTTCAGTGTTGTTTGATACAAATTGACTTAACTTTAATAGAAAAAACACCAGCCATCGAATTACAGAAACACCTATTATTTGTGCCAGTTATTTGAGATACTTTAGTATTTAATACTAAATGAATAGGCCTTTTATATTTTAGATTTGTGACATTATAAGCCATTTTAATTTGAAAAATATATGTTAGTGTATCATTGGCTAATGTTAATTAATTGTGAGCTGTATATTTGTTTTATATAGCCTAAAAATATTTATTATCACTGATAAAACATTCTCTTTTATTAGCCTAATTACATTTTCGAAAGTTGATATTTAATATAGGCCTACTTTAGGCAAAATATTTCCCATATCTATCTGTTTTCTTTAAAATGCTTTTCTGTATAATGCATAACGGTAATGATTCCATCTGCTCAGAATATTATTGAAGACAAAGATCGGTTAATTTAATTAGATTATGACATATGATCTCAAAGTAATATCTGTTATAATATAGAGGGTTTCTATTCACATTTTCAAACCAATGTTCATTTTCAAAAACAACGTAGATTGTTACTACTGCATCCTAAAACTGCATTAATGACTAGTCAAATGTTTTAATCAAAGTTAATAGTACAGAATCTATATAATTATTCTGTATCGAAGTATACAGAATCCTATACATCTTTTTATGTTTTATGACATGCCTTTTTAAGTTGAGCAGGTCTTTATGAGCAGATTGTGATGAACAAATGTTGAAATTGTTTAAAGCAAAATGACACCAAGTTTATGCCAAGGTATGATGCTGGAGAAATGCCCAGGTGTATCTCACATGACCAGAAGCATGTGGACACCTGCTCGTCGAACATCTCATTCCAAAATCATGGGCATTAATATGGAGTTGGTCCCCCTGCTATAACAGCCTCCACTCTTCTGGGAAGGCTTTCCAATACATGTTGAAACATTGCTGCGGGAACTTGCTTCCATTCAGCCACAAGAGCATTAGTGAGGTCGGGTGCTGATGTTGGGCGATTAGGCATGGCTCGCAGTCGGCGTTCCAATTTATCCCAAAGGTGTTCAATGGGGTTGAGGTCAGGGCTCTGTGCAGGCCAGTCAAGTTCTTCCACACCTATCTCGACAAACCATTTCTGTATGAACCTTGCTTTGTGCACGGGGTATTGTCATGTTGAAACAGGAAAGGGACTTCCCCAAAATGTTGCCACAAAGTTGGAAGCACAGAATCGTCTAGAATGTCATTGTATGCTGTAGTGTTAAGATTTCCCTTCACTGGAACTAAGGGGCCTAGCTCGAACCATGAAAAACAGCCCCAGACCATTATTCCTCCTCCACCAAACTTTACAGTTGGCACTATGCATTCGGGCAGGTAGTGTTCTCCTGGCATCTGCCAAACCCAGGTTCGTCCGTCGCACTGCCAGATGGTGAAGTGTAATTCATCACTCCAGAGAAAGCATTTCCAATGGTGGCGAGCTTTACACCAATCCAGCCGATGCTTGCCATGGAAACCCAATTCATGAAGCTCCCGACGAACAGTTATTGTGCTGACGTTGCTTCCAGAGGCAGTTTGGAACTCGGTAGTGAGTGTTGCAACCAAGGACAGACGATATTTACGCGCTATGCACTTCAGCACTCGGCATCCCGTTCTGTGAGCTTGTGTGGCTTACCACTTCAGCGGCAGAGCCGTTGTTGCTCCTAGACATTTCCACTTCACAATAACAGCACTTACAGTTGACCGGGGCATCTGACTTGTTGGACAGGTGGCATCCTATGACGGTGCCACGTTGAAAGTTACTGAGCTCTTCAGTAAGGCCATTCTACTGTCAATGTTTGTCTATGGAGATTGCATGGCTGTGTGCTCGATTTTTATACACCTGTCAGCAACGGGTGTGGCTGAAATAGCCGAATCCACTAATTTGAAGGGGTGTCCACATACTTTTGTATATACAGTGTATCTCAACAAGGCCTTACTAAATCTCAAAGGGCAGGCGGCTTCCTGACTTTATATAGCAACACTTTGTATAGCAACACAACAAGATTGTGTTTATGTGACCTCTGAGAGTTTCATGTTCTGTGTCTCGGTCAGTCACATTTACACCGAGTGAGACGAAAGCCAGGCTATATTCATGGAATGGATTTACATGGAGCTTTTCAAAGTCTTCACATGACT